>NW_027618085.1:0-86000 GCF_964187855.1 Myxine glutinosa | reverse complement strand
ATTGAAAAACCACTTTTCGCACTTGTGTTAGTGTTGAAAAACCACTTTTTGCACTTGTGTTAGTGTTGAAAAACCACTTTTCGCCTTGTGTTGGTGCAGGAAACCACTTTTGCACTTGTATTAGTGTGGAAAAAACACTTTTTGCACTTGTGATAGTGTTGAAGAACCACTTTTCGCACTTGTGTTGGTGCAGGAAACCACTTTTGCACTTGTATTAGTGTGGAAAAAACACTTTTTGCACTTGTGATAGTGTTGAAAAACCACTTTTCGCACTTGTGTTAGTGTTGAAAAACCACTTTTCGCACTTGTGTTGGTGCAGGAAACCACCTTTGCACTTGTATTCGAGTGGAAAATCCACTTTTCGCACTTGTGTTAGTGTTGAAAAACCACTTTTCGCACTTGTATTAGTGTGGAAAAACCACTTTTCGCACTTGTATTAGTATGGAAAAACCACTTTTCGCACTTGTGTTAGTGTTGAAAAACCACTTTTTGCACTTGTATTAGTGTGGAAAAACAACTTTTGGCACTTGTGTTAGTGTTGAAAAACCACTTTTCGCACTTGTGTTGGTGCAGGAAACCACTTTTGCACTTGTATTAATGTGGAAAATCCACTTTTCGCACTTGTGTTAGTGTTGAAAAACCACTTTTCGCACTTGTGTTAGTGTTGAAAAACCACTTTTCGCACTTGTGTTGGTGCAGGAAACCACTTTTGCACTTGTATTAGTGTGGAAAAAACATTTTTTGCACTTGTGATAGTGTTGAAGAACCACTTTTCGCACTTGTGTTAGTGTTGAAAAACCACTTTTCGCACTTGTGTTGGTGCAGGAAACCACTTTTGCACTTGTATTAGTGTGGAAAAACCACCTTTCACACTTGTGGTAGTGTTGAAAAACCACTTTTCGCACTTGTGTTAGTGTTGAAAAACCACTTTTCGCACTTGTGTTGTTGCAGGAAACCACTTTTGCACTTGTATTAGTGTGGAAAAACCACTTTTCGCACTTGTGTTAGTGTTGAAAAACCACTTTTCGCACTTGTGTTAGTGTTGAAAAACCACTTTTCGCACTTGTGTTGGTGCAGGAAACCACTTTTGCACTTGTATTAGTGTGGAAAAAACACTTTTTGCACTTGTGATAGTGTTGAAAAACCACTTTTCGCACTTGTGTTGGTGCAGGAAACCACTTTTGCACTTGTATTAGTGTGGAAAAAACACTTTTTGCACTTGTGATAGTGTTGAAAAACCACTTTTCGCACTTGTGTTGGTGCAGGAAACCACTTTTGCACTTGTATTAGTGTGGAAAAAACACTTTTTGCACTTGTGATAGTGTTGAAAAACCACTATTCGCACTTGGGTTGGTGTGGGAAACCACTTTTGCACTTGTATTAGTGTGGAAAAAACACTTTTTGCACTTGTGATAGTGTCGAAAAATCACTTTTCGCACTTGTGTTGGTGTGGGAAACCACTTTTGCACTTTTGTTAGTGTTGAAAAACCACTTTTCGCACTTGTGTTAGTGTTGAAAAACCACTTTTCGCACTTGTGTTAGTGTTGAAAAACCACTTTTCGCACTTGTGTTGGTGCATGAAACCACTTTTGCACTTGTATTAGTGTGGAAAAAACCACTTTTTGCACTTGTGTTAGTGTCGAAAAACCACTTCGCACTTGTGTTGGTGTGGGAAACCACTTTTGCACTTGTATTAGTGTGGAAAAAACACTTTTCGCACTTGTGTTAGTGTTGAAAAACCACTTTTCGCACTTGTGTTGGTGCAGGAAACCACTTTTGCACTTGTATTAGTGTGTAAAAACCACTTTTCGCACTTGTGTTAGTATTGAAAAACCACTTTTCGCACTTGTGTTAGTGTTGAAAAACCACTTTTTGCACTTGTGTTAGTGTTGAAAAACCACTTTTCGCCTTGTGTTGGTGCAGGAAACCACTTTTGCACTTGTATTAGTGTGGAAAAAACACTTTTTGCACTTGTGATAGTGTTGAAGAACCACTTTTCGCACTTGTGTTGGTGCAGGAAACCACTTTTGCACTTGTATTAGTGTGGAAAAAACACTTTTTGCACTTGTGATAGTGTTGAAAAACCACTTTTCGCACTTGTGTTAGTGTTGAAAAACCACTTTTCGCACTTGTGTTGGTGCAGGAAACCACCTTTGCACTTGTATTCGAGTGGAAAAACCACTTTTCGCACTTGTGTTAGTGTTGAAAAACCACTTTTCGCACTTGTATTAGTGTGGAAAAACCACTTTTCGCACTTGTATTAGTATGGAAAAACCACTTTTCGCACTTGTGTTAGTGTTGAAAAACCACTTTTTGCACTTGTGATAGTGTGGAAAAACAACTTTTGGCACTTGTGTTAGTGTTGAAAAACCACTTTTCGCACTTGTGTTGGTGCAGGAAACCACTTTTGCACTTGTATTAGTGTGGAAAAAACACTTTTTGCACTTGTGATAGTGTTGAAAAACCACTTTTCGCACTTGTGTTAGTGTTGAAAAACCACTTTTCGCACTTGTGTTGGTGCAGGAAACCACCTTTGCACTTGTATTCGAGTGGAAAAACCACTTTTCGCACTTGTGTTAGTGTTGAAAAACCACTTTTCGCACTTGTATTAGTGTGGAAAAACCACTTTTCGCACTTGTATTAGTATGGAAAAACCACTTTTCGCACTTGTGTTAGTGTTGAAAAACCACTTTTTGCACTTGTGATAGTGTGGAAAAACAACTTTTTGCACTTGTGATAGTGTTGAAGAACCACTTTTCGCACTTGTGTTGGTGCAGGAAACCACTTTTGCACTTGTATTAGTGTGGAAAAAACACTTTTTGCACTTGTGATAGTGTTGAAAAACCACTTTTCGCACTTGTGTTAGTGTTGAAAAACCACTTTTCGCACTTGTGTTGGTGCAGGAAACCACCTTTGCACTTGTATTCGAGTGGAAAATCCACTTTTCGCACTTGTGTTAGTGTTGAAAAACCACTTTTCGCACTTGTATTAGTGTGGAAAAACCACTTTTCGCACTTGTATTAGTATGGAAAAACCACTTTTCGCACTTGTGTTAGTGTTGAAAAACCACTTTTTGCACTTGTATTAGTGTGGAAAAACAACTTTTGGCACTTGTGTTAGTGTTGAAAAACCACTTTTCGCACTTGTGTTGGTGCAGGAAACCACTTTTGCACTTGTATTAATGTGGAAAATCCACTTTTCGCACTTGTGTTAGTGTTGAAAAACCACTTTTCGCACTTGTGTTAGTGTTGAAAAACCACTTTTCGCACTTGTGTTGGTGCAGGAAACCACTTTTGCACTTGTATTAGTGTGGAAAAAACATTTTTTGCACTTGTGATAGTGTTGAAGAACCACTTTTCGCACTTGTGTTAGTGTTGAAAAACCACTTTTCGCACTTGTGTTGGTGCAGGAAACCACTTTTGCACTTGTATTAGTGTGGAAAAACCACCTTTCACACTTGTGGTAGTGTTGAAAAACCACTTTTCGCACTTGTGTTAGTGTTGAAAAACCACTTTTCGCACTTGTGTTGTTGCAGGAAACCACTTTTGCACTTGTATTAGTGTGGAAAAACCACTTTTCGCACTTGTGTTAGTGTTGAAAAACCACTTTTCGCACTTGTGTTAGTGTTGAAAAACCACTTTTCGCACTTGTGTTGGTGCAGGAAACCACTTTTGCACTTGTATTAGTGTGGAAAAAACACTTTTTGCACTTGTGATAGTGTTGAAAAACCACTTTTCGCACTTGTGTTGGTGCAGGAAACCACTTTTGCACTTGTATTAGTGTGGAAAAAACACTTTTTGCACTTGTGATAGTGTTGAAAAACCACTTTTCGCACTTGTGTTGGTGCAGGAAACCACTTTTGCACTTGTATTAGTGTGGAAAAAACACTTTTTGCACTTGTGATAGTGTTGAAAAACCACTATTCGCACTTGGGTTGGTGTGGGAAACCACTTTTGCACTTGTATTAGTGTGGAAAAAACACTTTTTGCACTTGTGATAGTGTCGAAAAATCACTTTTCGCACTTGTGTTGGTGTGGGAAACCACTTTTGCACTTTTGTTAGTGTTGAAAAACCACTTTTCGCACTTGTGTTAGTGTTGAAAAACCACTTTTCGCACTTGTGTTAGTGTTGAAAAACCACTTTTCGCACTTGTGTTGGTGCATGAAACCACTTTTGCACTTGTATTAGTGTGGAAAAAACCACTTTTTGCACTTGTGTTAGTGTCGAAAAACCACTTTTCGCACTTGTGTTGGTGTGGGAAACCACTTTTGCACTTGTATTAGTGTGGAAAAAACACTTTTCGCACTTGTGTTAGTGTTGAAAAACCACTTTTCGCACTTGTGTTGGTGCAGGAAACCACTTTTGCACTTGTATTAGTGTGTAAAAACCACTTTTCGCACTTGTGTTAGTATTGAAAAACCACTTTTCGCACTTGTGTTAGTGTTGAAAAACCACTTTTTGCACTTGTGTTAGTGTTGAAAAACCACTTTTCGCCTTGTGTTGGTGCAGGAAACCACTTTTGCACTTGTATTAGTGTGGAAAAAACACTTTTTGCACTTGTGATAGTGTTGAAGAACCACTTTTCGCACTTGTGTTGGTGCAGGAAACCACTTTTGCACTTGTATTAGTGTGGAAAAAACACTTTTTGCACTTGTGATAGTGTTGAAAAACCACTTTTCGCACTTGTGTTAGTGTTGAAAAACCACTTTTCGCACTTTTGTTGGTGCAGGAAACCACCTTTGCACTTGTATTCGAGTGGAAAAACCACTTTTCGCACTTGTGTTAGTGTTGAAAAACCACTTTTCGCACTTGTATTAGTGTGGAAAAACCACTTTTCGCACTTGTATTAGTATGGAAAAACCACTTTTCGCACTTGTGTTAGTGTTGAAAAACCACTTTTTGCACTTGTGATAGTGTGGAAAAACAACTTTTGGCACTTGTGTTAGTGTTGAAAAACCACTTTTCGCACTTGTGTTAGTGTTGAAAAACCACTTTTCGCACTTGTGTTAGTGTTGAAAAACCACTTTTCGCACTTGTGTTGGTGCAGGAAACCACTTTTGCACTTGTATTAGTGTGGAAAAACACTTTTTGCACTTGTGATAGTGTTGAAAAACCACTTTTCGCACTTGTGTTAGTGTTGAAAAACCACTTTTCGCACTTGTGTTGGTGCAGGAAACCACTTTTGCACTTGTATTAGTGTGGAAAAACCACTTTTGGCACTTGTGTTAGTGTTGAAAAACCACTTTTCGCACTTGTGTTGGTGCAGGAAACCACTTTTGCACTTGTATTAGTGTGGAAAAAACACTTTTCGCACTTGTGTTAGTGTTCAAAAACCACTTTTCGCACTTGTGTTAGTGTTGAAAAACCACTTTTCGCACTTGTGTTGGTGCAGGAACCACTTTTGCACTTGTATTAGTGTGGAAAAAACATTTTTTGCACTTGTGATAGTGTTGAAAAACCACTTTTCGCACTTGTGTTAGTGGTGAAAAACCACTTTTCGCACTTGTGTTGGTGCAGGAAACCACTTTTGCACTTGTATTAGTGTGGAAAAACCACCTTTCACACTTGTGGTAGTGTTGAAAAACCACTTTTCGCACTTGTGTTAGTGTTGAAAAACCACTTTTCGCACTTGTGTTAGTGTTGAAAAACCACTTTTCGCACTTGTGTTGGTGCAGGAACCACTTTTGCACTTGTATTAGTGTGGAAAAAACACTTTTTGCACTTGTGATAGTGTTGAAAAACCACTTTTCGCACTTGTGTTAGTGTTGAAAAACTACTTTTCGCACTTGTGTTGGTGCAGGAAACCACTTTTGCACTTGTATTAGTGTGGAAAAAACACTTTTTGCACTTGTGATAGTGTTGAAAAACCACTTTTCGCACTTGTATTAGTGTTGAAAAACCACTTTTCGCACTTGTGTTGGTGCACGAAACCACTTTTGCACTTGTATTAGTGTGGAAAAACCACTTTTTGCACTTGTGTTAGTGTCGAAAAACCACTTTTCGCACATGTGTTGGTGTGGGAAACCACTTTTGCACTTGTATTAGTGTGGAAAAACACTTTTTGGACTTGTGATAGTGTTGAAAAAACACTTTTTGCACTTGTGTTAGTGTTGAAAAACCACTTTTCGCACTTGTGTTGGTGCAGGAAACCACTTTTGCACTTGTATTAGTGTGTAAAAACCACTTTTCGCACTTGTGTTAGTATTGAAAAACCACTTTTCGCACTTGTGTTAGTGTTGAAAAACCACTTTTCGCCCTTGTGTTGGTGCAGGAAACCACTTTTGCACTTGTATTAGTGTGGAAAAACCACTTTTCGCACTTGTGTTAGTGTTGAAAACCACTTTTCGCACTTGTGTTGGTGCAGGAAACCACTTTTGCACTTGTATTAGTGTGGAAAAACCACTTTTCGCACTTGTGTTAGTGTTGAAAAACCACTTTTCGCACTTGTGTTAGTGTTGAAAAACCACTTTTCGCACTTGTGTTAGTGTTGAAAAACCACTTTTCGAACTTGTGTTAGTGTTGAAAAACCACTTTTCGCACTTGTGTTGGTGCAGGAACCACTTTTGCACTTGTATTAGTGTGGAAAAAACATTTTTTGCACTTGTGATAGTGTTGAAAAACCACTTTTCGCACTTGTGTTGGTGCAGGAAACCACTTTTGCACTTGTATTAGTGTGGAAAAACCACTTTTCGCACTTGTGTTAGTGTTGAAAAACCACTTTTCACACTTTTGTTAGTGTTGAAAAACCACTTTTCGCACTTGTGTTAGTGTTGAAAAACCACTTTTCGCACTTGTGTTAGTGTTGAAAAACCACTTTTCGCACTTGTGTTGGTGCAGGAAACCACTTTTGCACTTGTATTAGTGTGGAAAAAACACTTTTTGCACTTGTGATAGTGTTGAAAAACCACTTTTCGCACTTGTGTTAGTGTGGAAAAACCACTTTTCGCACTTGTGTTAGTGTTGAAAAACCACTTTTCGCACTTGTGTTAGTGTTGAAAAACCACTTTTCGCACTTGTGTTAGTGTTGAAAAACTACTTTTCGCACTTGTGTTGGTGCAGGAAACCACTTTTGCACTTGTATTAGTGTGGAAAAAACACTTTTTGCACTTGTGATAGTGTTGAAAAACCACTTTTCGCACTTGTATTAGTGTTGAAAAACCACTTTTCGCACTTGTGTTGGTGCACGAAACCACTTTTGCACTTGTATTAGTGTGGAAAAACCACTTTTTGCACTTGTGTTAGTGTCGAAAAACCACTTTTCGCACATGTGTTGGTGTGGGAAACCACTTTTGCACTTGTATTAGTGTGGAAAAAACACTTTTTGCACTTGTGATAGTGTTGAAAAACCACTTTTTGCACTTGTGTTAGTGTTGAAAAACCACTTTTCGCACTTGTGTTGGTGCAGGAAACCACTTTTGCACTTGTATTAGTGTGTAAAAACCACTTTTCGCACTTGTGTTAGTATTGAAAAACCACTTTTCGCACTTGTGTTAGTGTTGAAAAACCACTTTTCGCACTTGTGTTAGTGTTGAAAAACCACTTTTCGCCCTTGTGTTGGTGCAGGAAACCACTTTTGCACTTGTATTAGTGTGGAAAAACCACTTTTCGCACTTGTGTTAGTGTTGAAAACCACTTTTCGCACTTGTGTTGGTGCAGGAAACCACTTTTGCACTTGTATTAGTGTGGAAAACCACTTTTCGCACTTGTGTTAGTGTTGAAAAACCACTTTTCGCACTTGTGTTAGTCTGGAAAAACCACTTTTCGCACTTGTGTTAGTGTTGAAAAACCACTTTTCGAACATGTGTTAGTGTTGAAAAACCACTTTTCGCACTTGTGTTGGTGCAGGAAACCACTTTTGCACTTGTATTAGTGTGGAAAAAACACTTTTTGCACTTGTGATAGTGTTGAAAAACCACTTTTCGCACTTGTGTTGGTGCAGGAAACCACTGTTGCACTTGTATTAGTGTGGAAAAAACACTTTTTGCACTTGTGATAGTGTTGAAAAACCACTTTTCGCACTTGTGTTAGTGTTGAAAAACCACTTTTCGCACTTGTGTTGGTGCAGGAAACCACTTTTGCACTTGTATTAGTGTGGAAAAACCACTTTTCGCACTTGTGTTAGTATTGAAAAACAACTTTTCGCACTTGTGTTGGTGCAGGAAACCACTTTTGCACTTGTATTAGTGTGGAAAAACCACTTTTCGCACTTGTGTTAGTGTTGAAAAACCACTTTTTGCACTTGTATTAGTGTGGAAAAACCACTTTTGGCACTTGTGTTAGTGTTGAAAAACCACTTTTCGCACTTGTGTTGGTGCAGGAAACCACATTTGCACTTGTATTAGTGTGGAAAAAACACTTTTCGCACTTGTGTTAGTGTTGAAAAACAACTTTTCGCACTTGTGTTAGTGTTGAAAAACCACTTTTCGCACTTGTGTTGGTGCAGGAAGCACTTTTGCACTTGTATTAGTGTGGAAAAACATTTTTTGCACTTGTGATAGTGTTGAAAAACCACTTTTCGCACTTGTGTTGGTGCAGGAAACCACTTTTGCACTTGTATTAGTGTGGAAAAACCACTTTTCGCACTTGTGTTAGTGTTGAAAAACCACTTTTCACACTTTTGTTAGTGTTGAAAAACCACTTTTCGCACTTGTGTTAGTGTTGAAAAACCACTTTTCGCACTTGTGTTAGTGTTGAAAAACCACTTTTCGCACTTGTGTTGGTGCAGGAAACCACTTTTGCACTTGTATTAGTGTGGAAAAAACACTTTTTGCACTTGTGATAGTGTTGAAAAACCACTTTTCGCACTTGTATTAGTGTTGAAAAACCACTTTTCGCACTTGTGTTGGTGCACGAAACCACTTTTGCACTTGTATTAGTGTGGAAAAACCACTTTTTGCACTTGTGTTAGTGTCGAAAAACCACTTTTCGCACTTGTGTTGGTGTGGGAAACCACTTTTGCACTTGTGTTAGTGTTGAAAAACCACTTTTCGCACTTGTGTTAGTGTTGAAAAACCACTTTTCGCACTTGTGTTAGTGTTGAAAAACTACTTTTCGCACTTGTGTTGGTGCAGGAAACCACTTTTGCACTTGTATTAGTGTGGAAAAAACACTTTTTGCACTTGTGATAGTGTTGAAAAACCACTTTTCGCACTTGTATTAGTGTTGAAAAACCACTTTTCGCACTTGTGTTGGTGCACGAAACCACTTTTGCACTTGCATTAGTGTGGAAAAACCACTTTTTGCACTTGTGTTAGTGTCGAAAAACCACTTTTCGCACTTGTGTTGGTGCAGGAAACCACTTTTGCACTTGTATTAGTGTGTAAAAACCACTTTTCGCACTTGTGTTAGTATTGAAAAACCACTTTTCGCACTTGTGTTAGTGTTGAAAAACCACTTTTCGCACTTGTGTTAGTGTTGAAAAACCACTTTTCGCCCTTGTGTTGGTGCAGGAAACCACTTTTGCACTTGTATTAGTGTGGAAAAACCACTTTTCGCACTTGTGTTAGTGTTGAAAACCAATTTCGCACTTGTGTTGGTGCAGGAAACCACTTTTGCACTTGTATTAGTGTGGAAAACCACTTTTCGCACTTGTGTTAGTGTTGAAAAACCACTTTTCGCACTTGTGTTAGTCTGGAAAAACCACTTTTCGCACTTGTGTTAGTGTTGAAAAACCACTTTTCGAACATGTGTTAGTGTTGAAAAACCACTTTTCGCACTTGTGTTGGTGCAGGAAACCACTTTTGCACTTGTATTAGTGTGGAAAAAACACTTTTTGCACTTGTGATAGTGTTGAAAAACCACTTTTCGCACTTGTGTTGGTGCAGGAAACCACTTTTGCACTTGTATTAGTGTGGAAAAAACACTTTTTGCACTTGTGATAGTGTTGAAAAACCACTTTTCGCACTTGTGTTAGTGTTGAAAAACCACTTTTCGCACTTGTGTTGGTGCAGGAAACCACTTTTGCACTTGTATTAGTGTGGAAAAACCACTTTTCGCACTTGTGTTAGTATTGAAAAACAACTTTTCGCACTTGTGTTGGTGCAGGAAACCACTTTTGCACTTGTATTAGTGTGGAAAAACCACTTTTCGCACTTGTGTTAGTGTTGAAAAACCACTGTGTTAGTGTTGGTTTGTGGTTTTTCAACACTAACACAAGTGCGAAAAGTGGTTTTTCCACACTAATACAAGTGCAAAAGTGGTTTCCTGCACCAACACAAGTGCGAAAAGTTGTTTTTCAATACTAACACAAGTGCGAAAAGTGGCACTTGTATTAGTGTGGAAAAACCACTTTTGGCACTTGTGTTAGTGTTGAAAAACCACTTTTCGCACTTGTGTTGGTGCAGGAAACCACTTTTGCACTTGTATTAGTGTGGAAAAACATTTTTTGCACTTGTGATAGTGTTGAAAAACCACTTTTCACACTTGTGTTGGTGCAGGAAACCACTTTTGCACTTGTATTAGTGTGGAAAAACCACTTTTCGCACTTGTGTTAGTGTTGAAAAACCACTTTTCACACTTTTGTTAGTGTTGAAAAACCACTTTTCGCACTTGTGTTAGTGTTGAAAAACCACTTTTCGCACTTGTGTTGGTGTTGAAAAACCACTTTTCGCACTTGTGTTGGTGCAGGAAACCACTTTTGCACTTGTATTAGTGTGGAAAAAACACTTTTTGCACTTGTGATAGTGTTGAAAAACCACTTTTCGCACTTGTATTAGTGTTGAAAAACCACTTTTCGCACTTGTGTTGGTGCACGAAACCACTTTTGCACTTGTATTAGTGTGGAAAAACCACTTTTTGCACTTGTGTTAGTGTCGAAAAACCACTTTTCGCACTTGTGTTGGTGTGGGAAACCACTTTTGCACTTGTATTAGTGTGGAAAAAACACTTTTTGCACTTGTGATAGTGTTGAAAAACCACTTTTTGCACTTGTGTTAGTGTTGAAAAACCACTTTTCGCACTTGTGTTGGTGCAGGAACCACTTTTGCACTTGTATTAGTGTGGAAAAAACATTTTTTGCACTTGTGATAGTGTTGAAAAACCACTTTTCGCACTTGTGTTGGTGCAGGAAACCACTTTTGCACTTGTATTAGTGTGGAAAAACCACTTTTCGCACTTGTGTTAGTGTTGAAAAACCACTTTTCACACTTTTGTTAGTGTTGAAAAACCACTTTTCGCACTTGTGTTAGTGTTGAAAAACCACTTTTCGCACTTGTGTTAGTGTTGAAAAACCACTTTTCGCACTTGTGTTGGTGCAGGAAACCACTTTTGCACTTGTATTAGTGTGGAAAAAACACTTTTTGCACTTGTGATAGTGTTGAAAAACCACTTTTCGTACTTGTGTTAGTGTGGAAAAACCACTTTTCGCACTTGTGTTAGTGTTGAAAAACCACTTTTCGCACTTGTGTTAGTGTTGAAAAACCACTTTTCGCACTTGTGTTAGTGTTGAAAAACTACTTTTCGCACTTGTGTTGGTGCAGGAAACCACTTTTTCACTTGTATTAGTGTGGAAAAAACACTTTTTGCACTTGTGATAGTGTTGAAAAACCACTTTTCGCACTTGTATTAGTGTTGAAAAACCACTTTTCGCACTTGTGTTGGTGCACGAAACCACTTTTGCACTTGTATTAGTGTGGAAAAACCACTTTTTGCACTTGTGTTAGTGTCGAAAAACCACTTTTCGCACATGTGTTGGTGTGGGAAACCACTTTTGCACTTGTATTAGTGTGGAAAAAACACTTTTTGCACTTGTGATAGTGTTGAAAAACCACTTTTTGCACTTGTGTTAGTGTTGAAAAACCACTTTTCGCACTTGTGTTGGTGCAGGAAACCACTTTTGCACTTGTAAGTAGTGTAATAATGTTGCTTCTGGGACACCTCCGTTTAACATGGGAAATCCCTATCTAATGTCATTTACCCCCTTGTCTTTTTCAAAAATCATAAACACCTCTATTTCTCCCACCCTCATCTTTATGAACCTTTTGTCTGTAGTACCTATCCTTAATGTTGTTCATTAGACCACTCAAACACTACAAATATTTGTTTTCTCTTATAGACCTATCATCCTTCTTCTACATATCATCTGGCAGATTAATCTTTGACCCATTCACTTCCATATTAATTCTTTCCCTCCCTCATTGACCCTAAACACCTATATTTCTCTCACCCTGTTCTTTACGAACCTTCTAACCTTTTGACATGTTATCCTTATTCATTAGACCACTTAAACAATGGTCCTTCTGTGTGAACCTGTGATCCTTCTGACCTCATGGACCTTTTAACCTTTTACTCTTAATATCATCTGGTGAATATAACCCACTCAAACAACGACCCTACAAATATTTGTTTATGCGTGGGAAATAATTTAATTCTCCTACAACTCTCTTCACCATCTAATATATTAACAAAAAATATGTTTGAGTTTGGTTCTTTATTAAGATATTTTAACTGAGCTAAGATAAAATGGTAAACCTCCCTCAATGTTCTTGCTTGAGCGCCTCCAGTGCCACATACCATTTTTAAATTAAAGTATATATTTTCCTGACAACCATCAAAGTTTTCCGTCCACTCAAAAATATTTCCATCTTTTTTACCCAATTCACCGGTATTTAAATTAATTCTCTTATTTGTTTTGTGAACTTTTTTACCAGTTGCCTTTTCAATTATACCTATTTGATATTTTTCACATTCATTATGTTTTCCATTTATATACCAAGGTTGATTACACCTCCACTCTTTAGTCTGGTTGATACTTGGTTCTATCATTTATATAATAGTAAAAAAGGCGGCGGTAGCCCGTTAAAATCCCCAACCCCCCCCCTTTTTAACTTATCACTTATATATATCTTATCACTTATATATATCTTATCACTTATGTATATCTTATCACTTATATATATATCTTATCACTTATATATATATCTTATCACTTATATACTTATATAACCATAAGGGAGACTATCAATTCCATTTTCTAAAATAAACCTCTTATCATCAAAAGCCCCCAATGCTTTCTTATTTATCTCTTCTGAATATAATTGATGTTTATAACTTCTTATTCCATTAATCTTTCTAAACTCTTCTTTCTTTGTTGTTAAACAGTTATAATAATCCTTAAAGTTTATTGTTTCTTTAATAACATTTTTCTTTACACCTTTTAACTTCTTATCAGTCTTTTCAACGTTATTCACAATGTATTTATAAGCATAAGCCTTTGACCTCAATCCCACAAATTCACTCATAACATTTCCTCCTAATTCATCCTTGAACTTTCCAATCACCTTTTTATTTTTAGAAGAGAACAACTCACTCTCTGGACTGTAATTACTCGTGTCATAGATATTAATGTCTCTTTTCATGTCTGAATAAACATCGTTGGTATTAATTTTCAAAATAAAACTATCTGTATCCATATAAAGTAGATTAACATCATTTTGATATTTCTTCCTCAAGTTATTATAAAAGTAATCATACATTAATGACTTTGATAAATCAAGAATTGTTGTTCCAATATAAATAGGTTTGTTCATTTCAATACTCTCTTTAATCAAATGGATCGCACAAAAGTTCTCAGTAAAGACCTCAGCTCGAGTAAAACTCGGTCTATTAATTAATTTTGATGCGTGTTCCCAAGATGTTGATAGTCTGATATTTTGTCTTTTCCTCACATTCTCCATAGTCTTACCAAAGACCGCATTATTCATCAATTTATAAAAGTCTTTCTCAAAATCTGTTTTTGACTCTGTTCTTCTTTGTGTATTAAAATCAATGTACCCCTTTAACCAATGACTTTGATTGAACTTTAGAACCCTATGGATCTTCTCTACTCTTAGACCTTTTGATAAATATTGTCGCAAATTTCTTTGGTGTAGAACATAATTTTTCTTGTTATATAATGTAGTAAGTAATTTTTCTGTTGATTCACCTATATCAAACGATCGTTGATAATCACTCAACCATTCTTTCTTTGGACTTGCTTTCTCACAAGCAAATGGGAGATCTTTGTGTAGGTTATGGAGTTCCTCTGGATATTTTAAATCAATTTCAAAATAATAACCAACTTTTTCTTCAT
The DNA here is from genome assembly GCF_964187855.1 of Myxine glutinosa. Lineage (NCBI taxonomy): Eukaryota > Metazoa > Chordata > Myxini > Myxiniformes > Myxinidae > Myxine > Myxine glutinosa. Next base: position 71,932 of record NW_027618085.1, on the reverse strand, counting down.
CCAATTCTTTTTGTGTAGAGATACATACATCTTGTAAAACGTTTTTGTAGTCTTTTTCCTTTACCCATCTAAGTTTTCCATAAGGAAGAGCCTGAGACATTGCCCAGCCATACAGGTTGTTCGCGTCATAGTACATCAAGTAAGAACTCTCTTTCGTTGGATCATAATTTGGAAGATATTTGTTATTTGCTTTTGCGTATCTACTCGAGCAGACTTGTGAAATTCCACCTCTTTTTGCCTTTTCAATCATCAAAAGCATATCAACATCGGTTATCAAATCCAAATCTTGTTTTGTCATTTTCAACATCGCACTCCAGGCCAATCCAGGTGCTGTGTAGTAGTGAGCAGGATCCAATCCATATCCAGTGCGACAAACAGATCTAAAGGCTTCAAATACATCGGCCAATAAAAGCACATCAGTTTTGAGATACAAATCGTGATACTCGCCAAGATTCTTGATGTTATATTTTTCCCAAACATTTTGTGCGTGTACATAATCTTTATCAGATATATGACTATTATTTAATTTGTTATAGAAATTTTCTTTTGAAGGAAGTTGTGTTTCATTGAATCTCTCAAATGAGTCCATATAGTCATAGGGGTAAATTCCCTTTTGTGTTAGAAAATCTTTATCTAAAAAATACTCTGAAAGACATGGAAACTCTTTTAGATTTTGAACCAAGTTAACCAATGGACTTGCCATGAATTTAAATGTATCAAGAAATCTGATATGAGTAATAGGAGATGTGTGAATTGTTTTTGTGAATGAAATGTATTTCTGATCCGTGTTTGGAATTGCTGAGATACTTCCAGAAGTCTTTGAGAGTTCCTTGATAAATAGATGTGTATCATAATGAGCGTTGTTATGAAGAAAGACAGGAATGAAAGAGGGGAGTTGATAATTAATATTACAACTTAAATGAGCCGGACCTCTATATTTACCAGTGAGATGGCAATGGTCTCTAACCTTTAGACCTTTACCAATTTTCTCCTCACAAATATGACAGACATTGTTTTTTATAAATTCCCTTTTTTCTTTACTTGTTAAGGACATTGGTTTATTGGTTTCTCTCATTATCTTGGTTAATCGAACACAGTCTTTTTCTAGTCGTTTCACAAACTCCTCTGGGGTATTTGAGCCTCTATACATCTCTAACTTGTTATATTTATCACCAACGGATGATTTGATATAATAACAAAAACCACAAGGAGTATGTTTTTGATATTTATTTGTGTATGATTCTTTTGGATCTTGAGAAGCAGTATCAATTTTTTCTAAAATACTTTCAAAATCAGCATATATAACAAATGGATGTTTGATCTTTTTATTTTCATCTTTGAATGTGATCTTTGAGCCTTCTTTAGGCATATTGATTACCGTTGATTTATGTTCGCCACAATAATTTGAATGTTTATCTAATCTTTCTTGTGAATTGAAGAAGTTAAGACAACGCAAACAAATATATATTTTATTTGTTCTCTTACAGACTTGTGGTTTTATTAATTTAGCAATATCTTTGATGTATGTATAATGTGAATTTTCGTCTGAATTAAAATATAGAAGATTAATATGAGTTTGTTTACAATTGTCAGAAAGCTTTAAAACCTGAATGTTGTTTGTTTCTGTTAGACCATAAACATTAACTGATAAATTATTCATCTTTTCAAATTTAGGAATATCATTTAAAGTCATCGGAAACTTTAGATCTTTCGTATTTAATGTATTCTCATATTTTTTATAATGAGATACTCTTTCATCATGAAAATGTGGAGGATGTAAGTGTGCTAAAATAGACCAGAGAAAACATTTATTGTCTTTATTTTTGATATTGATAACTGCTTTTCTATTTTTGATAACACTGGGTAAATCAATGTAAGAAGAAGCTTTTAGAGGATCTGATTTAAGAATATGAATGTCTATGTAAATAATTTTTCCTATATTGAATCCACTTCCTACGATTGAATTATCCACATCTTGCTCTTGTTTAATAAGTTCATCATAGACTCCTGATGTTTTAAAATCTTGATATGAAGATATAAAGTGTGGCTCAGTTCTCATGTATGGTGCATCTATAACTCCTTCATCCTTTGTCATTTCTAATTTTACTCCCATATAAAATTTAAGTGGTTTCATTTCCTTTAGTGTTTTTTCAATCAACGTTTGAACAGCAGGTTTAACTATTTCTACAGCATCAACTATAGACTCTGGTTCAGGAGGTTTGAAGTTAAAGACTCTTATTTTAATATGTCCTTTGAATGCTCCATCAGAGTTTTTAGTTGTGATAAAATTTGATAAATGTAGATTTGTTTTAAGATGTATTTTGAAGCCTTTCTTGAGGATATTTTTATTACATGTAGAACAGTGTTTTGTTTCAGGTGGAAGAGGGGAAAGTTTGTTTAAAATGTTGTATGTATGTTTTGCGGTGAGAATATGTTGTTTATAATATTTTACTTCCTTCTCGCAAGTATCACAATAAACCATATTTATAGCGTGAGAAAACGTGGTGTTTTATATATATCACTGTGCTTAAAATAAAACACTTTTGAGCTTTACAGCTCCGTTTTATATATATCGCTGTGCTTAAACTAAAACACTTTTTCACTCAGAATCATCTAAGTCATAACTATCACATGAATACTCAGAATCATACTCAGAGTCATCAATAAAGCTACTCTCATAACTATCATTTGAGCACAAACTATTAGTATCATAACTATCATCTGTGTTCAATGAAATACTATCATCACCATCGTCCAAGTTCAATGAAATACTATCATCACTATCGTCTGAGTTCAATGAAATAGTAAAATCTTCACTGCTGTATTGACTCATATTTAATTAGCAAGAAAAATATTCCCATCAATATCTATATACTTTCTTTCATTAACAGATTCAATCTCTACAATTTTTATATCAAAAGTTATCTTTAAATAATCTCTAACTATCATAGAACGAAATGACATTTCACCAGAAATATTAACATCATTCATTTTACTTAGATCTACACCCTTTGGATTATTAAAGAAAATACAAATGTCTCCTCTAGAATTATTAATGGTCTTATCATTCTTTTTCAAAGTATCGTGGTCAATCACTTTTTCAAGCTTTGAATAAATTGCCAGGAGTAGAGGAGAAACTTTTGTTAGATTTACTTTAATGGATGTCTTTCCAGGTATAGTTAGAGCTCTTCCTTTAAATGAAATAGAGGGGCTCATGTTATTTTCCATAACTGGTTTTACCCAAAAATTTCCATATTTATCTTTGTTCAATTTAACATCTTTGACATATTTTTCTATATCTTCCACCGAAGTAGAGATTGATTGAAATTTGTCTTTTGTGCTTTGAAACATTGTATTTATTAATGAATAAACTTGCGTTTAGTTTAAGTAAAAATTTACCACATAAATATGATAAGTTCTGAAGGATATTTAGAATTTCCAGACTCTCCATATGATAAATTAGAGAATTGTCCGGCTTGTGATAGAGTGGGGCTTAATGATGAGGATTCATATAAACAATGTATTTTCTGTGATTTAATTTTAATTAATGATAATAAGAAATATAAAAAAATATATAACTCTTTTAAATTAGAACCAAAAATGAATTACTTTACAAGATTAATAAGAGAGATGAATGTTAAGTATTGTGATGATAATACACCATTTCTTTCAAGGGAAGAGACTAATTGTATTGAGGAAATGTATAAGGGTTTAATGATATTTATTATTCAAAATAATTTTAATGGAAATGTTAATACAAGATACTATATAAATAAAATAATGGATTATTTTGAAATTAAACCCGAACTCAGGATAAAATATAGAGTTTCTCAAATAGCTCAAAAAAAGTTGGATAACTTGTTTTCCAAATATATAAATGAATGATTTTTTACCCGTTTGGGAAAATAAGATAAAATTTAATAACCATAAAAACATTCCAAATTCATTGAGATGTCTAATAGTTGGTTCAAGCGGATGTGGAAAAACCTGTTTACTTTTAAAGATGCTCCTTGGTTCAAATTTTTTAGATTATGATAATTTAATAATTTTTACAAAGTCAAGTTTTCAACCCGAGTATCAACTACTCTCACAGGGTTTTAATGCGGGTCTTAAAAAGGAAGACATTATTGGTTTATTTAAACTTCAAAACAAACTAAATGATTATAATATTGATGATATAATACAATTATTTTGTGATACACAGAAATCAAAATCGAAACCCATAACTTGTATTCTCAGTGATAATACGGATGATATACCTTCACCTCAAGATTTAGATAAATCAAAAAAGAACCTTGTCATCTTTGATGATTGTGTTAATGAGAGAAACCAAACAGTAATGGATAGCTACTATACAAGAGGGAGACATTCTTCTTGTAATTGTATATATCTTAGTCAATCATATTTTCAACTCCCTCGACGCTCAATAAGAAACAATGCCAATACTTTTATTTTATTTAAGTTAAATTCAATAGATGTAAATAATTTTTGGAGAGATAATTGCTCTACGTTATGTAGTAAAAAAGAATTTGAAAATTATATGAAACACACGATTGGAAAATATAAATATATTGTTGTGAAACAAGATGAGATACTAAATGATATTTTTCAATAAATAAATACAGAAAATGAATACTGAAGAAAGAGAAAGAAAGTTTAAGGAACATCAACAATTAGTTTCAAAAGTTGTTAAACAACAGGAAGAGATAAAGAAGAAACGGAGACAGAAACTAACTGGTGAAGAAGCCTTTGAAAGAAAACAAGAGAAATTCTTTAAACCACTTTTGAAAACTCAACACCCTACAGTTCCCACGGTAGAATTTACTCCGAAAAAACTTCAAATGCTCAAAGATTTTAGTCAGATAACAAAACAAGAACTTGGTGAATTAGAATATGATGACGAGGGATTATTTCGGAAACTTGAGCAGGTAAATCAACCCCCTAATTATGTTGTGGAAGCTCTTCAAAACAATGAATATTCTGCGGGTTCAAAAACCAGAGCAGGTCTCATTCCAACAGAAGAACCAGCAGTGTTTCATCTTGTGGAAGAAAAGGTATTGATATTTAATGATGAATTGATGTTCTTGAGTTCTACTCAACCAAATGTTAAATTAACTCCAAGATTAATGTTTCTTCTAACAAACCCCGGATTCAGCGGTTCAAAATATTTTGAGGAACCACTTGATATGGAAAGAGAGGAAGATAGGGTATATATTGAGTTGTTAAATACACTTGATTATGGAGTTTCTGTTGCTGGTAAAAGTAAGAAGAATGAGAAGGAGAAACATATTATTGATGCTTTAAGTAAGCTTGGTTCGGGTGTTAGTTTTCTTCCAAATGACCCATCACAATTAGTTAATAGGCTATTATTGTTATTAGGTAGTAAGAAGGCTGGAAACAACAATTGTTTTAATGAATCCTCAGCCATTTTAGATCAGTTGATGAACATGAAAATAATTAATAAATGTCAATACAAAGATATTTTATTAGATATTAAATAAGATGAGAAGCACAATTCTTAGTTTTAATTTCACAACGAGCGATTACACAGCTTCATTCCCTTACCCACTACAACTTGACCCCCTTACCTCATATGAGGCATCTTTGTTGTCAATGGAAACTTACAATACCCTTTTTAATATCACAGAGAAAAACAACAAGTTTAGTTATAATCCAGGCACTGCCTACAAAACTATAACTGTTTCACCTGGAGCTTACGAGATTTCTCAAATATCTTCAGAAGTCTCTCGCCTTATGAAAGAAAAAGGTGATGAACCAAAAAATATTGTAATAGATATTCAAACACACACTTCAAAATCAACTATTAAACTGAAAAATAATTATAAAGTTGATTTCACGATTGAAAATTCGTTCAGAGAGCTATTGGGTTTCTCTTCAAAAAAGATTGAAAATAACGGGACGTTTTACAGTGATAATGTTATCCAAATATCCTCCGGTATAAATTCAGTATTAATTCATTGTGATTTGATTGATGGTGCTTATAACGATGGAATAAGAACAAATACAATATTTTCATTCAGTGCATACTCAACCCCGATTGGTTATAAATTTAATATGGAACCAAAAAATCTTGTCTATTTACCTGTGTCAGGAAAAACCATATACAGAGTAAATTTTAGGATAACCGACCAAGATAATCGTATGATATCCTTTAATGATGAAATTATATCCATCAGAATTCACCTACGTGAAGTTTTTCAATAAATAAATAATGGTTATTGTAAGAAAACACGAGTTGGGAAAATATAAAATAATTACAGGGGAGGGCATGTTCCTTTCACCAGACTATACAAGGTATGTGGGTAAAGGATACTATAAACCTAAGAGACAACGGGGTGTGGGTCATCAATTTCGAAATAAAGGAGATGGGATAATTGATACTCTAATGGGTATTGGTTCAACCATTCTTAAACATAAAGACCTAATTGGTTCAACTGCTTCTCTCATGGGAAATGTAGCAGGTGTTGTAAAGAGTATAAAAGATGCTCAAAAGGAGTCCCATAAATTACAAGCAATCAAAGAAATTAAAAAAGGTAAAACTCAACTATCTTCACAAGAACGACAAAAAATCATTAAAATACTTGGGTCAGGGTTTCAACAATTTTAATACTATATAAATACAAGTATGGAAGCGATTGATAGTATCTATGATTTGGATGATACGATTATCATTTCAAACTCTACTAAAAAGGAAGACTATTTTAAGGTAAATGCTATTACAGGAACCGACTGGAATTCAAACGGAACAAAAAGTTTTGAAATAAATAATCAACAAACTTACTTGAATATAGCTGATAGTTTCTTGCTGTGTAAATTTAAATTCACTAAGGCTGCGAATAATACTAATGCTACACTCGTAAATGATTTCTTCTGGAAAATGTTTGACAGTGTTCGCCTGTATATTGGAACACAAGAGGTTGAAGCGGTTGATTATGTCTCTGCTACATCTGAAATGATGAAATTTACACTATATTCGTTTGGTGATAGAATGGGTAAGGGAGCTGTTGAAGGCTTTATTCCTGATATGTCAACGGGAACAAACACAGACCCTGGTTATAGTCAAAGGAAGTCAATGTATAATGATGACGCAAAAGCTGAGAATAGTTTTACCGTAGCAGTACCTCTTAAAGGTATATTTGGATTTTGTGATTATGATAAAGTTTTGTATGGTCTTAAAATTAGATTTCAACTACAAAGGAATGATAATGTAAATAGATTGCTTTTTGGGGCTGAAAATGCTTTTGGCGACAATAATAAATTTGTTATTAATGATTTGTGTTGGTATATCAATGAATATACTCCTAATCTTAAAACGGAGGAGATGTTAAATAGAAGACTTAACTCAAAGAAACCGCTAAATGTATCATACCTTAAAAGAAGATGTCAACACGTTAAACTGGAACACACTACCTACACTTGGAATTTGGGTGTTCTTGAAGGAAAGCCACGATACCTATGGCTCATTTTTAAAAAACCAGATGGAGAGGAGGGTACTAATAAGAATAATGCGCTGAGTGATAATGCTAAGGTGAAACAACTTCGGGTTTCTCTTGATGGCACATTTTATCCGCGAGATAGATTGGAAATTGATTGGGAAAAAAATGATTATGCGGAAGCCTACAAGTCCTACCAAAAAGTGTGTGAAAGTAATGGTAATAATGATCCTATTTTGGATATGGTTGCATTTAAAGGTTTATATACAATCTACGCAATTGACCTGAGTTCTCAAAAGGAAACTATAAAGTCTAATCGAGTGGATACTTCTCTATACATTGAAAGAGGGGAGAATGAAGAAGTTGATGCTTATTGTTTGCTTTTGGAGGAAACAGAATTACAGATTAATACAGATAATGGTGTTATGATTAATATCACATAGGTTTTTTCTCATAAATAAATGGTAGGGGTATATGTTAATCAAATCAATCTTAATAAATTAACATCTTGTATTCAAAATCAAAAGCCTTGTATTATTAATGTTAATACAATTCAAAGAAAAGGAGCTGTAAGAATTGATGTTTTACTCACACACACACAAGTAAAAACACTAAATGATGTTGGATCACTTAAAATTAAAATGACGAAACCTATGTTAAAGAAATATTCAATAGACGAGTCAAGAGGAGGATTTCTCCCGTTTCTAATTCCTTTATTTGCTGGTTTAAGTGCGGCGGGAGCATTGACTGGTGGTATTTCAGCAGCGGTAAAAACTGCTAACGAAAGGAAGGCACAACTAAAAGCTCAAAAAGAATTGGAAAGACATAACAAGGAGTTGGAGAAACAAATTAGTGGAAGTGGTGTAATTGTAGATTTTGCTCAAAAACTTGAAAGTCTACCTGATAAAGCTAGATTGTTGGTTGGTGATATGCTTTCCTCTATCGCTCAAGCGGGTGTTAAACTAACTAAACGGGGTAATGGATTGTATCTTTCTCATAAATAAATGGATAAATGGTTTAAACAATTTGGAAAGAATACAACGTCAAATATAGAACTAGCCAAGTATTGTAAAACACTAAAAATTGATAATGTGGTAATCTGTATGAGAGATGAATTAATACATATAAATAAGAATACAAAGAATATTATTATGAATTTAGACACACAGAATGGTTCTCATTGGGTTTGTATTCATAATAGTCAGGATAAATATTATTTTGATAGTTATGGTATGCCACCACCTGTTGAAGTAATACAATTCTTACAGAATGGTGTTTATCAAACATTTCAAGTTCAAGAAATTAATTCTAAATGTTGTGGTCAATTATGTTTATATGTATTATTTCAACTCAACAATAATGAAAATTTTTATGATATCATTTTTAATCTAATATAAATGACTTATGTTGGAAAAGATGGTTCTATCTTTGGAAAATCCTCTCAGGATATTGATTTATCAAATTATTATACAAAGGCACAGGCTGAACGACAAAAATATAGTGTAAGTAAAAATATTAATATGAAGAATACTTATAAATTAATCAATTATCCAAACCCTACAGATGCGAATGACTTAATTAGATTAAGTGATTTATCACAATATATATTTTTAAAGAAAACAGCACGTTTTGTGAAAGAAGTAAAATTTACAACCACAACACCTGGTTATACTGACCATACACCTTTCCTCATTGAATTTAACTACCTGCTTACAATTGAATTTTATAAAGAAGGACATTTAGTTAATATGCGAATTAATAAATGGGGGTATGATATGCCTGATTTAGGGTATAATTGGTCTTTTTCAATAAACATAGAAGACCTACATGATTTAAATCAGTCTCGTAAAGAAGAATATTATCCACTTGGTGAGGATAAGGATTTATGTGGAAGTACAATTAGTAAACAACAAATACGTGATTTTAAGAAAAGAAAAATATATGATAGTATAGCGATGGTTCGCATGACAAAGAAGGAAGGTAATGAGATAAGGATAGAAAGCCGAGGAATACAAACCGATTTGGTAGTGGGAAGATGGGGTGGTATTACCTGTCATAATATTAATCTCACATATATTTCTGATACATAAATGGCAGGAAGAAGACTACAAGAGAATTATAATTTTTGTATTCAAGGATACCTACAAGAAAAGGGTGCTCGGTATTACATACCTTATGATTTGGAGCATATACATGGGAATTTTGTCATAAAAAACTGGCCTTATACTGATATTGTTAAACCCACAAATAGAGACTTGTTTAAAATATTAAATAAAAATGAACTTCTCAAAGTTATGAAATATAAAACTCTTTTAGAAATCGTCAACAAATCTTATTGGTATCCTATTATGAGAAAAATAATTATAGATACAAGAATATCTCAAAATCCAGATGAGTATATGTATAATATTCTTTGGGGTTCAAACTCAAGGGTAGCAAGGGATGAGGAAGGAGTTGAAGAAGAGAAGGAGGAAAGAGAGAAAAAGGAGAAGGAGGAAAGGGAGAAAAAGGAGGAGAAGGAGGAGAGGGAGAAAAATGAGAAGGAGGAAAGGGAGAAAAGGGAGAAGGAGGAAAGGGAGAAAAGGGAGAAAAAGGAGAAGGAGGAGAGGGAGAAAATGGAGGAGGAGGAGAGGGAGCAAAGAGAGAGGGAGGAAAAATATAAAAAGATGGAAATCATTGAGATTCATAAAAGATTGAGTGTATTAAAGCAAATAAATCAATCTCAACGCACCGAAGAGGAAATTAAAGAATTAACAACTCTTATGAAGATAATGGTTTCAAAAATAAGAACGTCAATGTCTTCAATTTCAGGGAGGAGATTTAAACGAGAAAGTGGTGAAGAAGAAGAAGAAGAAGAAGGAAAAGATTATGTGATTGATGATGTTGGTGTCATTGACTTTAGTTAGTTTTTATTTGTAAATAAATGGAGGAGAGAGTGAAGGCATTCCTTAGGATTCTTTATGTTTTAAAAATAAAGATTGAAATGTATATGTTGAAAACCAAAAAGGTTTTGATACTCTGTCGGAATTTTTCTGATAAATAAATATGAGTTATTGTCTCAAATGTAAAAAGAAAACTAAATCTAAAAATATCTCTTATGTTAAAGCTAAAAATAATAGAGTTTATCAAAAAGGAATATGTCAAGTATGTGGCTCTAAAAAGTGCCAATTCATCTCTCCTAAAAGAGGAGGAGACATACAAAAGTTTCTGTCAGGAAGTAAATTTACAACAACTGGAATTCCAGGGGAATTACACCTTCCAGGGTATTCTTTCTGTGGTCCAGGAACAAACTTGGATAAAAGATTAGATGAGGCTGACAATCCTAAACCTTGGTCTAAACCTACAAATAGGGTTGACGAAGTGTGTATGAAGCATGATATTGCTTATGGGAAAACCACTACGTTGACTGAAAAACATAAAGCCGACAGCGAAATGTTGTATAATTTGTCTTTGATACAAAATCCAACGTTGAGAGAGAAAGTTGATAGGTTTATTGTGAGAAATTTGATAAATGCTAAATTGAAACTTGGTCTTGGTTATTCCTCAAAAAACTATTAGGCTCTAATGATGTCATCAAGACTGAGGAGCTTTTGGCTGAAGAATTACACAAACCTATAATCACAAAGTTTAAAAGAAGGAAGGTTTATTCTAAATACACTGACCACATATGGTCCGCTGATTTAATTGAATTGAATAATGACAGGGGATACAGGTATGCTTTAACCGTTATTGATTTGAGGAGTAGATTTGCCTGGGTTGTCCCTTTAAAAAATAAAAGGGGTGATACTTTAATGTTAGCCTTTAAGCTAATATTTGATCGGGATAAAAGGAAACCAAAGAAGTTATGGACTGATGAGGGAACAGAGTTCTATAACAAAATATTCATGAAATTTCTTAAGGGGAAGGGTATTAAATTATACAGCACCTTTAATGAAGGAAAGGCAGTTGTTATTGAGCGTTTTAATCGTACTTTAAAAGAGAAATTATATAAAAAATTCACACAACTCGGTTCTCAAAAATGGGTGTATTTAATTCAGGATATTGTAGATAATTACAATAATACAGTTCATTCATCAACACAATCAAAACCATCAGAAACATTTACAAAATTAGAATATGAAAAGGAGATTAATTTGAGAAAGCCCAAGTTTAAAGTTGGTGATATTGTAAGAATATACAAATGGAAAAGTCATTTTGAGAAAGGTTATACACAAAAATGGACTCGTGAATTATTTAAAATCATTGATGTAATGGATACAGTCCCTTGGACCTACAAATTATATGATTTAAATGGAGAAGAAATCTTGGGTTCATTTTACTCACAAGAATTACAAAAAACACAAGTAAGCAGATAATACCCTTGAAAATAATAAATAAATAAATAAAATGTAATGGGGATACGTTTTTAAATCTGTGAACCCCAAACACAGAATCCCACAACTTTTTAGTTGGGGCTTAACTTTTGTGTGTGTATAATGGGGATACGTTTTTAAATCTGTGAACCCCAAACACAGAATCCCACAACTTTTTAGTTGGGGCTTAACTTTTGTGTGTGTATAATGGGGATACGTTTTTAAATCTGTGAACCCCAAACACAGAATCCCACAACTTTTTAGTTGGGGCTTAACTTTTGTGTGTGTATAATGGGGATACGTTTTTAAATCTGTGAACCCCAAACACAGAATCCCACAACTTTTTAGTTGGGGCTTAACTTTTGTGTGTGTATAATGGGGATACGTTTTTAAATCTGTGAACCCCAAACACAGAATCCCACAACTTTTTAGTTGGGGCTTAACTTTTGTGTGTGTATAATGGGGATACGTTTTTAAATCTGTGAACCCCAAACACAGAATCCCACAACTTTTTAGTTGGGGCTTAACTTTTGTGTGTGTATAATGGGGATACGTTTTTAAATCTGTGAACCCCAAACACAGAATCCCACAACTTTTTAGTTGGGGCTTAACTTTTGTGTGTGTGTGTATGTGCGAGTGAGTCATAATAATATACAAACCCTAACCCAACCCAAGCCCTAACCCAACCCCATCCCTAACCCAAACCCATCCCTAACCCAACCCATCCCTAACCCAACCCCATCCCTAACCCAACCCCATCCCTAACCCAACCCCATCCCTAACCCAACCCCATCCCTAACCCAACCCCATCCCTAACCCAACCCCAACCCTAACCCAACCCCATCCCTAACCCAACCCCATCCCTAACCCAACCCATCCCTAACCCTCACATTCAAAATCCCAACCCTAACCCAATCCCATCCCTAACCCAACCCCAACCCTAACCCTCACATTCAAAATCCCAACCCTAACCCAACCCATCCCTAACCCAACCCCATCCCTAACCCAACCCCATCCCTAACCCAACCCCAACCCTAACCCTCACATTCAAAATCCCAACCCTAACCCAACCCCATCCCTAACCCTCACATTCAAAATCCCACCCAAACCCTAACATAATCTTTCTTTTCTTCTTTTTTAAATACGTATTTCTTTTTTTTTTTTCCTCTTCCTCCAATTCTGTCTTTCAAGGCTTTTAAGTTTGAAGAAGTAGAAATGGGAAGAAAGAATTTTCCAGCATTTTCTTCCTCGAACTTTCTTGATATTGCTTAAATCAAGCGTCATTAAATAAAGAACATTGTTCATTGCTTTAGAATCCAAAGAGTCTCCAAGAGGAACCCCACAGGTAGAGTCTCCAAAATAAAACCAACTTTCCAAGTTCCCAAGGTATAACCACATTCCTGTTGAGCCTCCAAGATAGGTATCACATTCCGAGTCATCAAAACAAAACCCCCATTCCGAGTCTCCAAAAATATAACCATCTTTCCAAGTCCCCAAGGTAAAACCACAATTTTCAGAAATATTGGGGGTTTCCGTGATAAGTCTCACATAGTATAACTGCGGACCATCAGGGAAAACTTCCCTTTCCCAATTTTTTAGGGTTTCTATGATGTGTCTCACATAGTATAACTGCGGACCATCAGGGAGAATTCCCATTTCACAATTTTTTAGGGTTTCTATGATGTGTCTCACATAGTATAACTGCGGACCATCAGGGAGAACTCTCCTTGCCCAATTTTTTAGGGTTTCTATGATGTGTCTCACATAGTATAACTGCGGACCATCAGGGAGAACTCTCCTTGCCCAATTTTTTAGGGTTTCTATGATGTGTCTCACATAGTATAACTGCGGACCATCAGGGAGAACTCTCCTTGCCCAATTTTTTAGGGTTTCTATGATGTGTCTCACATAGTATAACTGCGGACCATCAGGGAGAACTCTCCTTGCCCAATTTTTTAGGGTTTCTATGATGTGTCTCACATAGTATAACTGCGGACCATCAGGGAGAACTCTCCTTTCCCAATTTTCAGAAATTTGTGGGTCTCCAATGTATGACTTGTATTCTGGCTCATCAAGGTAGAACTTGTTCAGTGGGTTTTGTTTTGATAACTCACAACAAGTATCATCATGGTAAAACTCTTTTTCAGGATTTTGTGGATCTCCAAGGTATAACTCTTTGGCTGGGTCATCAAGGTAGAACTCGTTCTGGGGGTCTTGGTTGTTCAAAATGTCTTCAAACAAAAAAATAACTTCATCCCAAGTTGTGTTAAAAGCAGAATTTTCATTTCGTATCTCAGATACAATTTCCTGTGAAAGAAAATAACAATGTATTAATTTAATACAATATTTTTTATTTGTATAAATCAAGCTCTATGAATATTAAAATAAACTTTGTTAACTCTTACACGAGTCTCATCTTAAAAAAAAAAAAAAAAAAAAAAAAAAAAAAATTAAATAAATAAATAAATAAATAAACAAACTTACCTCCATTGATAAGAGGTTCGAGTCCAGTTCATCAATCTGAAGGTTGAGTTCTACACAGGTAGTAGGACTCCATGGAATAGCAAAGTTATCCCATTCCATTTCGGCATAGTAGTCCATTCTCAAGTGAAGCAGAAAGCGTGTTTGAAAAAGCCTGTGTGGTCGGTGCCTTTTATAAGGACTGGGTGTGTCTTCCTGTGGAAATTCCCTGGGCGTGTCTTAACTGGAAATGATGTGATGGAAATTCCCTGAAAATGATGTAATGTATTACCTGGAAATGATACAATGCTGAAGAGTTTATAAAGTGGGTGGGACTTAGCAAAAGTGGGAGGAGCTTAGCAAAAGTGGGCGGGGCTTAGTAAAAAGTGGGCGTGGCTTAACAAAAAGTGGGCGGGGCTTAGTAAAAATGGGCGTGGTTTACCAAAAAGTGGGCGGAGCTTACCAAAAAATGGTATGTGGCACTGGAGGCGCTCAAACAAGAACATTGAGGGAGGTTTACCATTTTATCTTAGCTCAGTTAAAATATCTTAATAAAGAACCAAACTCAAACATATTTTTTGTTAATATATTAGATGGTGAAGAGAGTTGTAGGAGAATTAAATTATTTCCCACGCATAAACAAATATTTGTAGGGTCGTTGTTTGAGTGGGTTATATTCACCAGATGATATTAAGAGTAAAAGGTTAAAAGGTCCATGAGGTCAGAAGGATCACAGGTTCACACAGAAGGACCATTGTTTAAGTGGTCTAATGAATAAGGATAACATGTCAAAAGGTTAGAAGGTTCGTAAAGAACAGGGTGAGAGAAATATAGGTGTTTAGGGTCAATGAGGGAGGGAAAGAATTAATATGGAAGTGAATGGGTCAAAGATTAATCTGCCAGATGATATGTAGAAGAAGGATGATAGGTCTATAAGAGAAAACAAATATTTGTAGTGTTTGAGTGGTCTAATGAACAACATTAAGGATAGGTACTACAGACAAAAGGTTCATAAAGATGAGGGTGGGAGAAATAGAGGTGTTTATGATTTTTGAAAAAGACAAGGGGGTAAATGACATTAGATAGGGATTTCCCATGTTAAACGGAGGTGTCCCAGAAGCAACATTATTACACTACTCTTGTATTAGTGTGTAAAAACCACTTTTCGCACTTGTGTTAGTATTGAAAAACCACTTTTCGCACTTGTGTTAGTGTTGAAAAACCACTTTTCGCACTTGTGTTAGTGTTGAAAAACCACTTTTCGCCCTTGTGTTGGTGCAGGAAACCACTTTTGCACTTGTATTAGTGTGGAAAAACCACTTTTCGCACTTGTGTTAGTGTTGAAAACCACTTTTCGCACTTGTGTTGGTGCAGGAAACCACTTTTGCACTTGTATTAGTGTGGAAAACCACTTTTCGCACTTGTGTTAGTGTTGAAAAACCACTTTTCGCACTTGTGTTAGTGTTGAAAAACCAATTTTCGCACTTGTGTTAGTGTTGAAAAACCACTTTTCGAACTTGTGTTAGTGTTGAAAAACCACTTTTCGCACTTGTGTTGGTGCAGGAAACCACTTTTGCACTTGTATTAGTGTGGAAAAAACACTTTTCGCACTTGTGTTAGTGTTGAAAAACAACTTTTCGCACTTGTGTTAGTGTTGAAAAACCACTTTTCGCACTTGTGTTGGTGCAGGAACCACTTTTGCACTTGTATTAGTGTGGAAAAACATTTTTTGCACTTGTGATAGTGTTGAAAAACCACTTTTCGCACTTGTGTTGGTGCAGGAAACCACTTTTGCACTTGTATTAGTGTGGAAAAACCACTTTTCGCACTTGTGTTAGTGTTGAAAAACCACTTTTCACACTTTTGTTAGTGTTGAAAAACCACTTTTCGCACTTGTGTTAGTGTTGAAAAACCACTTTTCGCACTTGTGTTAGTGTTGAAAAACCACTTTTCGCACTTGTGTTGGTGCAGGAAACCACTTTTGCACTTGTATTAGTGTGGAAAAAACACTTTTTGCACTTGTGATAGTGTTGAAAAACCACTTTTCGCACTTGTATTAGTGTTGAAAAACCACTTTTTGCACTTGTGTTGGTGCACGAAACCACTTTTGCACTTGTATTAGTGTGGAAAAACCACTTTTTGCACTTGTGTTAGTGTCGAAAAACCACTTTTCGCACTTGTGTTGGTGTGGGAAACCACTTTTGCACTTGTGTTAGTGTTGAAAAACCACTTTTCGCACTTGTGTTAGTGTTGAAAAACCACTTTTCGCACTTGTGTTAGTGTTGAAAAACTACTTTTCGCACTTGTGTTGGTGCAGGAAACCACTTTTGCACTTGTATTAGTGTGGAAAAAACACTTTTTGCACTTGTGATAGTGTTGAAAAACCACTTTTCGCACTTGTATTAGTGTTGAAAAACCACTTTTCGCACTTGTGTTGGTGCACGAAACCACTTTTGCACTTGTATTAGTGTGGAAAAACCACTTTTTGCACTTGTGTTAGTGTCGAAAAACCACTTTTCGCACTTGTGTTGGTGCAGGAAACCACTTTTGCACTTGTATTAGTGTGTAAAAACCACTTTTCGCACTTGTGTTAGTATTGAAAAACCACTTTTCGCACTTGTGTTAGTGTTGAAAAACCACTTTTTGCACTTGTGTTAGTGTTGAAAAACCACTTTTCGCCCTTGTGTTGGTGCAGGAAACCACTTTTGCACTTGTATTAGTGTGGAAAAACCACTTTTCGCACTTGTGTTAGTGTTGAAAACCAATTTCGCACTTGTGTTGGTGCAGGAAACCACTTTTGCACTTGTATTAGTGTGGAAAACCACTTTTCGCACTTGTGTTAGTGTTGAAAAACCACTTTTCGCACTTGTGTTAGTCTGGAAAAACCACTTTTCGCACTTGTGTTAGTGTTGAAAAACCACTTTTCGAACATGTGTTAGTGTTGAAAAACCACTTTTCGCACTTGTGTTGGTGCAGGAAACCACTTTTGCACTTGTATTAGTGTGGAAAAAACACTTTTTGCACTTGTGATAGTGTTGAAAAACCACTTTTCGCACTTGTGTTGGTGCAGGAAACCACTTTTGCACTTGTATTAGTGTGGAAAAAACACTTTTTGCACTTGTGATAGTGTTGAAAAACCACTTTTCGCACTTGTGTTAGTGTTGAAAAACCACTTTTCGCACTTGTGTTGGTGCAGGAAACCACTTTTGCACTTGTATTAGTGTGGAAAAACCACTTTTCGCACTTGTGTTAGTATTGAAAAACAACTTTTCGCACTTGTGTTGGTGCAGGAAACCACTTTTGCACTTGTATTAGTGTGGAAAAACCACTTTTCGCACTTGTGTTAGTGTTGAAAAACCACTGTGTTAGTGTTGGTTTGTGGTTTTTCAACACTAACACAAGTGCGAAAAGTGGTTTTTCCACACTAATACAAGTGCAAAAGTGGTTTCCTGCACCAACACAAGTGCGAAAAGTTGTTTTTCAATACTAACACAAGTGCGAAAAGTGGCACTTGTATTAGTGTGGAAAAACCACTTTTGGCACTTGTGTTAGTGTTGAAAAACCACTTTTCGCACTTGTGTTGGTGCAGGAAACCACTTTTGCACTTGTATTAGTGTGGAAAAACATTTTTTGCACTTGTGATAGTGTTGAAAAACCACTTTTCACACTTGTGTTGGTGCAGGAAACCACTTTTGCACTTGTATTAGTGTGGAAAAACCACTTTTCGCACTTGTGTTAGTGTTGAAAAACCACTTTTCACACTTTTGTTAGTGTTGAAAAACCACTTTTCGCACTTGTGTTAGTGTTGAAAAACCACTTTTCGCACTTGTGTTGGTGTTGAAAAACCACTTTTCGCACTTGTGTTGGTGCAGGAAACCACTTTTGCACTTGTATTAGTGTGGAAAAAACACTTTTTGCACTTGTGATAGTGTTGAAAAACCACTTTTCGCACTTGTATTAGTGTTGAAAAACCACTTTTCGCACTTGTGTTGGTGCACGAAACCACTTTTGCACTTGTATTAGTGTGGAAAAACCACTTTTTGCACTTGTGTTAGTGTCGAAAAACCACTTTTCGCACTTGTGTTGGTGTGGGAAACCACTTTTGCACTTGTATTAGTGTGGAAAAAACACTTTTTGCACTTGTGATAGTGTTGAAAAACCACTTTTTGCACTTGTGTTAGTGTTGAAAAACCACTTTTCGCACTTGTGTTGGTGCAGGAAACCACTTTTGCACTTGTATTAGTGTGGAAAAAACACTTTTCGCACTTGTGTTAGTGTTGAAAAACAACTTTTCGCACTTGTGTTAGTGTTGAAAAACCACTTTTCGCACTTGTGTTGGTGCAGGAACCACTTTTGCACTTGTATTAGTGTGGAAAAAACATTTTTTGCACTTGTGATAGTGTTGAAAAACCACTTTTCGCACTTGTGTTGGTGCAGGAAACCACTTTTGCACTTGTATTAGTGTGGAAAAACCACTTTTCGCACTTGTGTTAGTGTTGAAAAACCACTTTTCACACTTTTGTTAGTGTTGAAAAACCACTTTTCGCACTTGTGTTAGTGTTGAAAAACCACTTTTCGCACTTGTGTTAGTGTTGAAAAACCACTTTTCGCACTTGTGTTGGTGCAGGAAACCACTTTTGCACTTGTATTAGTGTGGAAAAAACACTTTTTGCACTTGTGATAGTGTTGAAAAACCACTTTTCGCACTTGTGTTAGTGTGGAAAAACCACTTTTCGCACTTGTGTTAGTGTTGAAAAACCACTTTTCGCACTTGTGTTAGTGTTGAAAAACCACTTTTCGCACTTGTGTTAGTGTTGAAAAACTACTTTTCGCACTTGTGTTGGTGCAGGAAACCACTTTTGCACTTGTATTAGTGTGGAAAAAACACTTTTTGCACTTGTGATAGTGTTGAAAAACCACTTTTCGCACTTGTATTAGTGTTGAAAAACCACTTTTCGCACTTGTGTTGGTGCACGAAACCACTTTTGCACTTGTATTAGTGTGGAAAAACCACTTTTTGCACTTGTGTTAGTGTCGAAAAACCACTTTTCGCACATGTGTTGGTGTGGGAAACCACTTTTGCACTTGTATTAGTGTGGAAAAAACACTTTTTGCACTTGTGATAGTGTTGAAAAACCACTTTTTGCACTTGTGTTAGTGTTGAAAAACCACTTTTCGCACTTGTGTTGGTGCAGGAAACCACTTTTGCACTTGTATTAGTGTGTAAAAACCACTTTTCGCACTTGTGTTAGTATTGAAAAACCACTTTTCGCACTTGTGTTAGTGTTGAAAAACCACTTTTCGCACTTGTGTTAGTGTTGAAAAACCACTTTTCGCCCTTGTGTTGGTGCAGGAAACCACTTTTGCACTTGTATTAGTGTGGAAAAACCACTTTTCGCACTTGTGTTAGTGTTGAAAACCACTTTTCGCACTTGTGTTGGTGCAGGAAACCACTTTTGCACTTGTATTAGTGTGGAAAACCACTTTTCGCACTTGTGTTAGTGTTGAAAAACCACTTTTCGCACTTGTGTTAGTGTTGAAAAACCAATTTTCGCACTTGTGTTAGTGTTGAAAAACCACTTTTCGAACTTGTGTTAGTGTTGAAAAACCACTTTTCGCACTTGTGTTGGTGCAGGAAACCACTTTTGCACTTGTATTAGTGTGGAAAAAACACTTTTCGCACTTGTGTTAGTGTTGAAAAACAACTTTTCGCACTTGTGTTAGTGTTGAAAAACCACTTTTCGCACTTGTGTTGGTGCAGGAACCACTTTTGCACTTGTATTAGTGTGGAAAAAACATTTTTTGCACTTGTGATAGTGTTGAAAAACCACTTTTCGCACTTGTGTTGGTGCAGGAAACCACTTTTGCACTTGTATTAGTGTGGAAAAACCACTTTTCGCACTTGTGTTAGTGTTGAAAAACCACTTTTCACACTTTTGTTAGTGTTGAAAAACCACTTTTCGCACTTGTGTTAGTGTTGAAAAACCACTTTTCGCACTTGTGTTAGTGTTGAAAAACCACTTTTCGCACTTGTGTTGGTGCAGGAAACCACTTTTGCACTTGTATTAGTGTGGAAAAAACACTTTTTGCACTTGTGATAGTGTTGAAAAACCACTTTTCGCACTTGTGTTAGTGTGGAAAAACCACTTTTCGCACTTGTGTTAGTGTTGAAAAACCACTTTTCGCACTTGTGTTAGTGTTGAAAAACCACTTTTCGCACTTGTGTTAGTGTTGAAAAACTACTTTTCGCACTTGTGTTGGTGCAGGAAACCACTTTTGCACTTGTATTAGTGTGGAAAAAACACTTTTTGCACTTGTGATAGTGTTGAAAAACCACTTTTCGCACTTGTATTAGTGTTGAAAAACCACTTTTCGCACTTGTGTTGGTGCACGAAACCACTTTTGCACTTGTATTAGTGTGGAAAAACCACTTTTTGCACTTGTGTTAGTGTCGAAAAACCACTTTTCGCACATGTGTTGGTGTGGGAAACCACTTTTGCACTTGTATTAGTGTGGAAAAAACACTTTTTGCACTTGTGATAGTGTTGAAAAACCACTTTTTGCACTTGTGTTAGTGTTGAAAAACCACTTTTCGCACTTGTGTTGGTGCAGGAAACCACTTTTGCACTTGTATTAGTGTGTAAAAACCACTTTTCGCACTTGTGTTAGTATTGAAAAACCACTTTTCGCACTTGTGTTAGTGTTGAAAAACCACTTTTCGCACTTGTGTTAGTGTTGAAAAACCACTTTTCGCCCTTGTGTTGGTGCAGGAAACCACTTTTGCACTTGTATTAGTGTGGAAAAACCACTTTTCGCACTTGTGTTAGTGTTGAAAAACCACTTTTCGCACTTGTATTAGTGTTGAAAAACCACTTTTCGCACTTGTGTTGGTGCACGAAACCACTTTTGCACTTGTATTAGTGTGGAAAAACCACTTTTTGCACTTGTGTTAGTGTCGAAAAACCACTTTTCGCACTTGTGTTGGTGTGGGAAACCACTTTTGCACTTGTATTAGTGTGGAAAAAACACTTTTTGCACTTGTGATAGTGTTGAAAAACCACTTTTTGCACTTGTGTTAGTGTTGAAAAACCACTTTTCGCACTTGTGTTGGTGCAGGAAACCACTTTTGCACTTGTATTAGTGTGGAAAAAACACTTTTCGCACTTGTGTTAGTGTTGAAAAACCACTTTTCGCACTTGTGTTAGTGTTGAAAAACCACTTTTCGCACTTGTGTTAGTGTTGAAAAACCACTTTTCGCACTTGTGTTGGTGCAGGAAACCACTTTTGCACTTGTATTAGTGTGGAAAAAACACTTTTTGCACTTGTGATAGTGTTGAAAAACCACTTTTCGCACTTGTGTTAGTGTGGAAAAACCACTTTTCGCACTTGTGTTAGTGTTGAAAAACCACTTTTCGCACTTGTGTTAGTGTTGAAAAACCACTTTTCGCACTTGTGTTAGTGTTGAAAAACTACTTTTCGCACTTGTGTTGGTGCAGGAAACCACTTTTGCACTTGTATTAGTGTGGAAAAAACACTTTTTGCACTTGTGATAGTGTTGAAAAACCACTTTTCGCACTTGTATTAGTGTTGAAAAACCACTTTTCGCACTTGTGTTGGTGCACGAAACCACTTTTGCACCTGTATTAGTGTGGAAAAAACACTTTTTGCACTTGTGTTAGTGTCGAAAAACCACTTTTCGCACATGTGTTGGTGTGGGAAACCACTTTTGCACTTGTATTAGTGTGGAAAAATCACTTTTTGCACTTGTGATAGTGTTGAAAAACCACTTTTTGCACTTGTGTTAGTGTTGAAAAACCACTTTTCGCACTTGTGTTGGTGCAGGAAACCACTTTTGCACTTGTATTAGTGTGTAAAAACCACTTTTCGCACTTGTGTTAGTATTGAAAAACCACTTTTCGCACTTGTGTTAGTGTTGAAAAACCACTTTTCGCACTTGTGTTGGTGCAGGAAACCACTTTTGCACTTGTATTAGTGTGGAAAAAACATTTTTTGCACTTGTGATAGTGTTGAAAAACCACTTTTCGCACTTGTGTTAGTGTTGAAAAACCACTTTTCGCACTTGTGTTGGTGCAGGAAACCACTTTTGCACTTGTATTAGTGTGGAAAAACCACCTTTCACACTTGTGGTAGTGTTGAAAAACCACTTTTCGCACTTGTGTTAGTGTTGAAAAACCACTTTTCGCACTTGTGTTGTTGCAGGAAACCACTTTTGCACTTGTATTAGTGTGGAAAAACCACTTTTCGCACTTGTGTTAGTGTTGAAAAACCACTTTTCGCACTTGTGTTAGTGTTGAAAAACCACTTTTCGCACTTGTGTTGGTGCAGGAAACCATTTTTGCACTTGTATTAGTGTGGCAAAAACACTTTTTGCACTTGTGATAGTGTTGAAAAACCACTTTTCGCACTTGTGTTGGTGCAGGAACCACTTTTGCACTTGTATTAGTGTGGAAAAAACATTTTTTGCACTTGTGATAGTGTTGAAAAACCACTTTTCGCACTTGTGTTGGTGCAGGAAACCACTTTTGCACTTGTATTAGTGTGGAAAAACCACTTTTCGCACTTGTGTTAGTGTTGAAAAACCAATTTTCACACTTTTGTTAGTGTTGAAAAACCACTTTTCGCACTTGTGTTAGTGTTGAAAAACCACTTTTCGCACTTGTGTTAGTGTTGAAAAACCACTTTTCGCACTTGTGTTGGTGCAGGAAACCACTTTTGCACTTGTATTAGTGTGGAAAAAACACTTTTTGCACTTGTGATAGTGTTGAAAAACCACTTTTCGCACTTGTGTTAGTGTGGAAAAACCACTTTTCGCACTTGTGTTAGTGTTGAAAAACCACTTTTCGCACTTGTGTTAGTGTTGAAAAACCACTTTTCGCACTTGTGTTAGTGTTGAAAAACTACTTTTCGCACTTGTGTTGGTGCAGGAAACCACTTTTGCACTTGTATTAGTGTGGAAAAAACACTTTTTGCACTTGTGATAGTGTTGAAAAACCACTTTTCGCACTTGTATTAGTGTTGAAAAACCACTTTTCGCACTTGTGTTGGTGCACGAAACCACTTTTGCACTTGTATTAGTGTGGAAAAACCACTTTTTGCACTTGTGTTAGTGTCGAAAAACCACTTTTCGCACATGTGTTGGTGTGGGAAACCACTTTTGCACTTGTATTAGTGTGGAAAAAACACTTTTTGCACTTGTGATAGTGTTGAAAAACCACTTTTTGCACTTGTGTTAGTGTTGAAAAACCACTTTTCGCACTTGTGTTGGTGCAGGAAACCACTTTTGCACTTGTATTAGTGTGTAAAAACCACTTTTCGCACTTGTGTTAGTATTGAAAAACCACTTTTCGCACTTGTGTTAGTGTTGAAAAACCACTTTTCGCACTTGTGTTAGTGTTGAAAAACCACTTTTCGCCCTTGTGTTGGTGCAGGAAACCACTTTTGCACTTGTATTAGTGTGGAAAAACCACTTTTCGCACTTGTGTTAGTGTTGAAAAACCACTTTTCGCACTTGTATTAGTGTTGAAAAACCACTTTTCGCACTTGTGTTGGTGCACGAAACCACTTTTGCACTTGTATTAGTGTGGAAAAACCACTTTTTGCACTTGTGTTAGTGTCGAAAAACCACTTTTCGCACTTGTGTTGGTGTGGGAAACCACTTTTGCACTTGTATTAGTGTGGAAAAAACACTTTTTGCACTTGTGATAGTGTTGAAAAACCACTTTTTGCACTTGTGTTAGTGTTGAAAAACCACTTTTCGCACTTGTGTTGGTGCAGGAAACCACTTTTGCACTTGTATTAGTGTGGAAAAAACACTTTTCGCACTTGTGTTAGTGTTGAAAAACAACTTTTCGCACTTGTGTTAGTGTTGAAAAACCACTTTTCGCACTTGTGTTGGTGCAGGAACCACTTTTGCACTTGTATTAGTGTGGAAAAAACATTTTTTGCACTTGTGATAGTGTTGAAAAACCACTTTTCGCACTTGTGTTGGTGCAGGAAACCACTTTTGCACTTGTATTAGTGTGGAAAAACCACTTTTCGCACTTGTGTTAGTGTTGAAAAACCACTTTTCACACTTTTGTTAGTGTTGAAAAACCACTTTTCGCACTTGTGTTAGTGTTGAAAAACCACTTTTCGCACTTGTGTTAGTGTTGAAAAACCACTTTTCGCACTTGTGTTGGTGCAGGAAACCACTTTTGCACTTGTATTAGTGTGGAAAAAACACTTTTTGCACTTGTGATAGTGTTGAAAAACCACTTTTCGCACTTGTGTTAGTGTGGAAAAACCACTTTTCGCACTTGTGTTAGTGTTGAAAAACCACTTTTCGCACTTGTGTTAGTGTTGAAAAACCACTTTTCGCACTTGTGTTAGTGTTGAAAAACTACTTTTCGCACTTGTGTTGGTGCAGGAAACCACTTTTGCACTTGTATTAGTGTGGAAAAAACACTTTTTGCACTTGTGATAGTGTTGAAAAACCACTTTTCGCACTTGTATTAGTGTTGAAAAACCACTTTTCGCACTTGTGTTGGTGCACGAAACCACTTTTGCACCTGTATTAGTGTGGAAAAAACACTTTTTGCACTTGTGTTAGTGTCGAAAAACCACTTTTCGCACATGTGTTGGTGTGGGAAACCACTTTTGCACTTGTATTAGTGTGGAAAAATCACTTTTTGCACTTGTGATAGTGTTGAAAAACCACTTTTTGCACTTGTGTTAGTGTTGAAAAACCACTTTTCGCACTTGTGTTGGTGCAGGAAACCACTTTTGCACTTGTATTAGTGTGTAAAAACCACTTTTCGCACTTGTGTTAGTATTGAAAAACCACTTTTCGCACTTGTGTTAGTGTTGAAAAACCACTTTTCGCACTTGTGTTGGTGCAGGAAACCACTTTTGCACTTGTATTAGTGTGGAAAAAACATTTTTTGCACTTGTGATAGTGTTGAAAAACCACTTTTCGCACTTGTGTTAGTGTTGAAAAACCACTTTTCGCACTTGTGTTGGTGCAGGAAACCACTTTTGCACTTGTATTAGTGTGGAAAAACCACCTTTCACACTTGTGGTAGTGTTGAAAAACCACTTTTCGCACTTGTGTTAGTGTTGAAAAACCACTTTTCGCACTTGTGTTGTTGCAGGAAACCACTTTTGCACTTGTATTAGTGTGGAAAAACCACTTTTCGCACTTGTGTTAGTGTTGAAAAACCACTTTTCGCACTTGTGTTAGTGTTGAAAAACCACTTTTCGCACTTGTGTTGGTGCAGGAACCATTTTTGCACTTGTATTAGTGTGGCAAAAACACTTTTTGCACTTGTGATAGTGTTGAAAAACCACTTTTCGCACTTGTGTTGGTGCAGGAAACCACTTTTGCACTTGTATTAGTGTGGAAAAAACACTTTTTGCACTTGTGATAGTGTTGAAAAACCACTTTTCGCACTTGTGTTAGTGTTGAAAAACCACTTTTCGCACTTGTGTTGGTGCAGGAATCCACTTTTGCACTTGTATTAGTGTGGAAAAAACACTTTTTGCACTTGTGATAGTGTTGAAAAACCACTTTTCGCACTTGTGTTAGTGTTGAAAACCACTTTTCGCACTTGTGTTGGTGCAGGAAACCACTTTTGCACTTGTATTAGTGTGGCAAAACCACTTTTCGCACTTGTGTTAGTGTTGAAAAACCACTTTTCGCACTTGTGTTAGTGTTGAAAAACCACTTTTCGCACTTGTGATCGTGTTGAAAAACCACTTTTCGCACATGTGTTAGTGTTGAAAAACCACTTTTCGCACTTGTGTTGGTGCAGGAAACCACTTTTGCACGTGTATTAGTGTTGAAAAACCACTTTTCGCACTTGTGTTAGTGTTGAAAAACCACTTTTCGCACTTGTGTTGGTGCAGGAAACCACTTTTGCACTTGTATTAGTGTGGAAAAAACACTTTTTGCACTTGTGATAGTGTTGAAAAACCACTTTTCGCACTTGTGTTAGTGTTGAAAAACCACTTTTCGCACTTGTGTTGGTGCAGGAAACCACTTTTGCACTTGTATTAGTGTGGAAAAAACACTTTTTGCACTTGTGATAGTGTTGAAAAACCACTTTTCGCACTTGTGTTAGTGTTGAAAAACCACTTTTCGCACTTGTGTTGGTGCAGGAAACCACTTTTGCACTTTTGTTAGTGTTGAAAAACCACTTTTCGCACTTGTGTTAGTGTTGAAAAACCACTTTTCGCACTTGTGTTAGTGTTGAAAAACCACTTTTCGCACTTGTGTTGGTGCATGAAACCACTTTTGCACTTGTATTAGTGTGGAAAAACCACTTTTTGCACTTGTGTTAGTGTCGAAAAACCACTTTTCGCACTTGTGTTGGTGTGGGAAACCACTTTTGCACTTGTATTAGTGTGGAAAAAACACTTTTCGCACTTGTGTTAGTGTTGAAAAACCACTTTTCGCACTTGTGTTGGTGCAGGAAACCACTTTTGCACTTGTATTAGTGTGTAAAAACCACTTTTCGCACTTGTGTTAGTATTGAAAAACCACTTTTCGCACTTGTGTTAGTGTTGAAAAACCACTTTTTGCACTTGTGTTAGTGTTGAAAAACCACTTTTCGCCTTGTGTTGGTGCAGGAAACCACTTTTGCACTTGTATTAGTGTGGAAAAAACACTTTTTGCACTTGTGATAGTGTTGAAGAACCACTTTTCGCACTTGTGTTGGTGCAGGAAACCACTTTTGCACTTGTATTAGTGTGGAAAAAACACTTTTTGCACTTGTGATAGTGTTGAAAAACCACTTTTCGCACTTGTGTTAGTGTTGAAAAACCACTTTTCGCACTTGTGTTGGTGCAGGAAACCACCTTTGCACTTGTATTCGAGTGGAAAAACCACTTTTCGCACTTGTGTTAGTGTTGAAAAACCACTTTTCGCACTTGTATTAGTGTGGAAAAACCACTTTTCGCACTTGTATTAGTATGGAAAAACCACTTTTCGCACTTGTGTTAGTGTTGAAAAACCACTTTTTGCACTTGTGATAGTGTGGAAAAACAACTTTTGGCACTTGTGTTAGTGTTGAAAAACCACTTTTCGCACTTGTGTTAGTGTTGAAAAACCACTTTTCGCACTTGTGTTAGTGTTGAAAAACCACTTTTCGCACTTGTGTTGGTGCAGGAAACCACTTTTGCACTTGTATTAGTGTGGAAAAACACTTTTTGCACTTGTGATAGTGTTGAAAAACCACTTTTCGCACTTGTGTTAGTGTTGAAAAACCACTTTTCGCACTTGTGTTGGTGCAGGAAACCACTTTTGCACTTGTATTAGTGTGGAAAAACCACTTTTGGCACTTGTGTTAGTGTTGAAAAACCACTTTTCGCACTTGTGTTGGTGCAGGAACCACTTTTGCACTTGTATTAGTGTGGAAAAAACATTTTTTGCACTTGTGATAGTGTTGAAAAACCACTTTTCGCACTTGTGTTAGTGGTGAAAAACCACTTTTCGCACTTGTGTTGGTGCAGGAAACCACTTTTGCACTTGTATTAGTGTGGAAAAACCACCTTTCACACTTGTGGTAGTGTTGAAAAACCACTTTTCGCACTTGTGTTAGTGTTGAAAAACCACTTTTCGCACTTGTGTTAGTAGTGTAATAATGTTGCTTCTGGGACACCTCCGTTTAACATGGGAAATCCCTATCTAATGTCATTTACCCCCTTGTCTTTTTCAAAAATCATAAACACCTCTATTTCTCCCACCCTCATCTTTATGAACCTTTTGTCTGTAGTACCTATCCTTAATGTTGTTCATTAGACCACTCAAACACTACAAATATTTGTTTTCTCTTATAGACCTATCATCCTTCTTCTACATATCATCTGGCAGATTAATCTTTGACCCACTCAAACATTGACCCATTCACTTCCATATTAATTCTTTCCCTCCCTCATTGCCCCTAAACACCTATATTTCTCTCACCCTGTTCTTTACGAACCTTCTAACCTTTTGACATGTTATCCTTATTCATTAGACCACTTAAACACCTGTGATCCTTCTGACCTCATGGACCTTTTAACCTTTTACTCTTAATATCATCTGGTGAATATAACCCACTCAAACAACGACCCTACAAATATTTGTTTATGCGTGGGAAATAATTTAATTCTCCTACAACTCTCTTCACCATCTAATATATTAACAAAAAATATGTTTGAGTTTGGTTCTTTATTAAGATATTTTAACTGAGCTAAGATAAAATGGTAAACCTCCCTCAATGTTCTTGTTTGAGCGCCTCCAGTGCCACATACCATTTTTTCGTAAGCTCCGCCCACTTTTTGGTAAACCACGACCATTTTTTACTAAGCCCCGCCCACTTTTTGTTAAGCCACGCCCACTTTTTACTAAGCCCCGCCCACTTTTGCTAAGCTCCTCCCACTTTTGCTAAGTCCCACCCACTTTATAAACTCTTCAGCATTGTATCATTTCCAGGTAATACATTACAGCATTTTCAGGGAATTTCCATCACATCATTTCCAGTTAAGACACGCCCAGGGAATTTCCACAGGAAGACACACCCAGTCCTTATAAAAGGCACCGACCACACAGGCTTTTTCAAACACGCTTTCTGCTTCACTTGAGAATGGACTACTATGCCGAAATGGAATGGGATAACTTTGCTATTCCATGGAGTCCTACTACCTGTGTAGAACTCAACCTTCAGATTGATGAACTGGACTCGAACCTCTTATCAATGGAGGTAAGTTTGTTTATTTATTTATTTATTTATTTATTTTTTTTTTTTTTTTTTTTTTTTTTTTTTAAGATGAGACTCGTGTAAGAGTTAACAAAGTTTATTTTAATATTCATAGAGCTTGATTTATACAAATAAAAAATATTGTATTAAATTAATACATTGTTATTTTCTTTCACAGGAAATTGTATCTGAGATACGAAATGAAAATTCTGCTTTTAACACAACTTGGGATGAAGTTATTTTTTTGTTTGAAGACATTTTGAACAACCAAGACCCCCAGAACGAGTTCTACCTTGATGACCCAGCCAAAGAGTTATACCTTGGAGATCCACAAAATCCTGAAAAAGAGTTTTACCATGATGATACTTGTTGTGAGTTATCAAAACAAAACCCACTGAACAAGTTCTACCTTGATGAGCCAGAATACAAGTCATACATTGGAGACCCACAAATTTCTGAAAATTGGGAAAGGAGAGTTCTCCCTGATGGTCCGCAGTTATACTATGTGAGACACATCATAGAAACCCTAAAAAATTGGGCAAGGAGAGTTCTCCCTGATGGTCCGCAGTTATACTATGTGAGACACATCATAGAAACCCTAAAAAATTGGGCAAGGAGAGTTCTCCCTGATGGTCCGCAGTTATACTATGTGAGACACATCATAGAAACCCTAAAAAATTGGGCAAGGAGAGTTCTCCCTGATGGTCCGCAGTTATACTATGTGAGACACATCATAGAAACCCTAAAAAATTGTGAAATGGGAATTCTCCCTGATGGTCCGCAGTTATACTATGTGAGACACATCATAGAAACCCTAAAAAATTGGGAAAGGGAAGTTTTCCCTGATGGTCCGCAGTTATACTATGTGAGACTTATCACGGAAACCCCCAATATTTCTGAAAATTGTGGTTTTACCTTGGGGACTTGGAAAGATGGTTATATTTTTGGAGACTCGGAATGGGGGTTTTGTTTTGATGACTCGGAATGTGATACCTATCTTGGAGGCTCAACAGGAATGTGGTTATACCTTGGGAACTTGGAAAGTTGGTTTTATTTTGGAGACTCTACCTGTGGGGTTCCTCTTGGAGACTCTTTGGATTCTAAAGCAATGAACAATGTTCTTTATTTAATGACGCTTGATTTAAGCAATATCAAGAAAGTTCGAGGAAGAAAATGCTGGAAAATTCTTTCTTCCCATTTCTACTTCTTCAAACTTAAAAGCCTTGAAAGACAGAATTGGAGGAAGAGGAAAAAAAAAAAAAGAAATACGTATTTAAAAAAGAAGAAAAGAAAGATTATGTTAGGGTTTGGGTGGGATTTTGAATGTGAGGGTTAGGGATGGGGTTGGGTTAGGGTTGGGATTTTGAATGTGAGGGTTAGGGTTGGGGTTGGGTTAGGGATGGGGTTGGGTTAGGGATGGGGTTGGGTTAGGGATGGGTTGGGTTAGGGTTGGGATTTTGAATGTGAGGGTTAGGGTTGGGGTTGGGTTAGGGATGGGATTGGGTTAGGGTTGGGATTTTGAATGTGAGGGTTAGGGATGGGTTGGGTTAGGGATGGGGTTGGGTTAGGGATGGGGTTGGGTTAGGGTTGGGGTTGGGTTAGGGATGGGGTTGGGTTAGGGATGGGGTTGGGTTAGGGATGGGGTTGGGTTAGGGATGGGGTTGGGTTAGGGATGGGGTTGGGTTAGGGATGGGTTGGGTTAGGGATGGGTTTGGGTTAGGGATGGGGTTGGGTTAGGGCTTGGGTTGGGTTAGGGTTTGTATATTATTATGACTCACTCGCACATACACACACACACAAAAGTTAAGCCCCAACTAAAAAGTTGTGGGATTCTGTGTTTGGGGTTCACAGATTTAAAAACGTATCCCCATTATACACACACAAAAGTTAAGCCCCAACTAAAAAGTTGTGGGATTCTGTGTTTGGGGTTCACAGATTTAAAAACGTATCCCCATTATACACACACAAAAGTTAAGCCCCAACTAAAAAGTTGTGGGATTCTGTGTTTGGGGTTCACAGATTTAAAAACGTATCCCCATTATACACACACAAAAGTTAAGCCCCAACTAAAAAGTTGTGGGATTCTGTGTTTGGGGTTCACAGATTTAAAAACGTATCCCCATTATACACACACAAAAGTTAAGCCCCAACTAAAAAGTTGTGGGATTCTGTGTTTGGGGTTCACAGATTTAAAAACGTATCCCCATTCCATTTTATTTATTTATTTATTATTTTCAAGGGTATTATCTGCTTACTTGTGTTTTTTGTAATTCTTGTGAGTAAAATGAACCCAAGATTTCTTCTCCATTTAAATCATATAATTTGTAGGTCCAAGGGACTGTATCCATTACATCAATGATTTTAAATAATTCACGAGTCCATTTTTGTGTATAACCTTTCTCAAAATGACTTTTCCATTTGTATATTCTTACAATATCACCAACTTTAAACTTGGGCTTTCTCAAATTAATCTCCTTTTCATATTCTAATTTTGTAAATGTTTCTGATGGTTTTGATTGTGTTGATGAATGAACTGTATTATTGTAATTATCTACAATATCCTGAATTAAATACACCCATTTTTGAGAACCGAGTTGTGTGAATTTTTTATATAATTTCTCTTTTAAAGTACGATTAAAACGCTCAATAACAACTGCCTTTCCTTCATTAAAGGTGCTGTATAATTTAATACCCTTCCCCTTAAGAAATTTCATGAATATTTTGTTATAGAACTCTGTTCCCTCATCAGTCCATAACTTCTTTGGTTTCCTTTTATCCCGATCAAATATTAGCTTAAAGGCTAACATTAAAGTATCACCCCTTTTATTTTTTAAAGGGACAACCCAGGCAAATCTACTCCTCAAATCAATAACGGTTAAAGCATACCTGTATCCCCTGTCATTATTCAATTCAATTAAATCAGCGGACCATATGTGGTCAGTGTATTTAGAATAAACCTTCCTTCTTTTAAACTTTGTGATTATAGGTTTGTGTAATTCTTCAGCCAAAAGCTCCTCAGTCTTGATGGCATCATTAGAGCCTAATAGTTTTTTGAGGAATAACCAAGACCAAGTTTCAATTTAGCATTTATCAAATTTCTCACAATAAACCTATCAACTTTCTCTCTCAACGTTGGATTTTGTATCAAAGACAAATTATACAACATTTCGCTGTCGGCTTTATGTTTTTCAGTCAACGTAGTGGTTTTCCCATAAGCAATATCATGCTTCATACACACTTCGTCAACCCTATTTGTAGGTTTAGACCAAGGTTTAGGATTGTCAGCCTCATCTAATCTTTTATCCAAGTTTGTTCCTGGACCACAGAAAGAATACCCTGGAAGGTGTAATTCCCCTGGAATTCCAGTTGTTGTAAATTTACTTTCTGACAGAAACTTTTGTATGTCTCCTCCTCTTTTAGGAGAGATGAATTGGCACTTTTTAGAGCCACATACTTGACATATTCCTTTTTGATAAACTCTATTATTTTTAGCTTTAACATAAGAGATATTTTTAGATTTAGTTTTCTTTTTACATTTGAGACAATAACTCATATTTATTTATCAGAAAAATTCCGACAGAGTATCAAAACCTTTTTGGTTTTCAACATATACATTTCAATCTTTATTTTTAAAACATAAAGAATCCTAAGGAATGCCTTCACTCTCTCCTCCATTTATTTACAAATAAAAACTAACTAAAGTCAATGACACCAACATCATCAATCACATAATCTTTTCCTTCTTCTTCTTCTTCTTCTTCACCACTTTCTCGTTTAAATCTCCTCCCTGAAATTGAAGACATTGACGTTCTTATTTTTGAAACCATTATCTTCATAAGAGTTGTTAATTCTTTAATTTCCTCTTCGGTGCGTTGAGATTGATTTATTTGCTTTAATACACTCAATCTTTTATGAATCTCACTGATTTCCATCTCCCTCTCCTCCCTCTCTCTTTGCTCCCTCTCCTCCTCCTCCATTTTCTCCCTCTCCTCCTTCTCCTTTTTCTCCCTTTTCTCCCTTTCCTCCTTCTCCCTTTTCTCCCTTTCCTCCTTCTCCTTTTTCTCCCTCTCCTCCTTCTCCTCCTTTTTCTCCCTCTCCTCCTTCTCCTCCCTCTCCCTTTCCTCCTTCTCCTTTTTCTCTCTTTCCTCCTTCTCTTCTTCAACTCCTTCCTCATCCCTTGCTACCCTTGAGTTTGAACCCCAAATAATATTATACATATACTCATCTGGATTTTGAGATATTCTTGTATCTATAATTATTTTTCTCATAATAGGATACCAATAAGATTTGTTGACGATTTCTAAAAGAGTTTTATATTTCATAACTTTGAGAAGTTCATTTTTATTTAATACTTTAAACAAGTCTCTATTTGTGGGTTTAACAATATCAGTATAAGGCCAGTTTTTAATGACAAAATTTCCATGTGTATGTTCCAATTCGTACGGTATGTAAAACCGAGCACCCTTTTCTTGTAGGTATCCTTGAATACAAAAATTATAATTCTCTTGTAGTCTTCTTCCTGCCATTTATGTATCAGAAATATATGTGAGATTAATATTATGACAGGTAATACCACCCCATCTTCCCACTACCAAATCGGTTTGTATTCCTCGGCTTTCTATCCTTATCTCATTACCTTCCTTCTTTGTCATGCGAACCATCGCTATACTATCATATATTTTTATTTTCTTAAAATCACGTATTTGTTGTTTACTAATTGTACTTCCACATAAATCCTTATCTTCACCAAGTGGATAATATTCTTCTTTACGAGACTGATTTAAATCATGTAGGTCTTCTAAGTTTATTGAAAAAGACCAATTATACCCTAAATCAGGCATATCATACCCCCATTTATTAATTCGCATATTAACTAAATGTCCTTCTTTATAAAATTCAATTGTAAGCAGGTAGTTAAATTCAATGAGGAAAGGTGTATGGTCAGTATAACCAGGTGTTGTGGTTGTAAATTTTACTTGTTTCACAAAACGTGCTGTTTTATTTAACAAGTGTGATAAATCACTGAATCTAATTAAGTCATTCGCATCTGTAGGGTTTGGATAATTGATTAATTTATAAGTATTCTTCATATTAATATTTTTACTTATACTATATTTTTGTCGTTCAGCCTGTGCCTTTGTATAATAATTTGATAAATCAATATCCTGGGAGGATTTTCCAAAGATAGAACCATCTTTTCCAACATAAGTCATTTATATTAGATTAAAAATGATATTATAAAAATTTTCATTATTGTTGAGTTGAAATAATACATATAAACATAATTGACCACAACATTTAGAATTAATTTCTTGAACTTGAAATGTTTGATAAACACCATTCTGTAAGAATTGTATTACTTCAACAGGTGGTGGCATACCATAACTATCAAAATAATATTTATCCTGACTATTATGAATACAAACCCAATGAGAACCATTCTGTGTGTCTAAATTCATAATAATATTCTTTGTATTCTTATTTATATGTATTAATTCATCTCTCATACAGATTACCACATTATCAATTTTTAGTGTTTTACAATACTTGGCTAGTTCTATATTTGACGTTGTATTCTTTCCAAATTGTTTAAACCATTTATCCATTTATTTATGAGAAAGATACAATCCATTACCCCGTTTAGTTAGTTTAACACCCGCTTGAGCGATAGAGGAAAGCATATCACCAACCAACAATCTAGCTTTATCAGGTAGACTTTCAAGTTTTTGAGCAAAATCTACAATTACACCACTTCCACTAATTTGTTTCTCCAACTCCTTGTTATGTCTTTCCAATTCTTTTTGAGCTTTTAGTTGTGCCTTCCTTTCGTTAGCAGTTTTTACCGCTGCTGAAATACCACCAGTCAATGCTCCCGCCGCACTTAAACCAGCAAATAAAGGAATTAGAAACGGGAGAAATCCTCCTCTTGACTCGTCTATTGAATATTTCTTTAACATAGGTTTCGTCATTTTAATTTTAAGTGATACAACATCATTTAGTGTTTTTACTTGTGTGTGTGTGAGTAAAACATCAATTCTTACAGCTCCTTTTCTTTGAATTGTATTAACATTAATAATACAAGGCTTTTGATTTTGAATACAAGATGTTAATTTATTAAGATTGATTTGATTAACATATACCCCTACCATTTATTTATGAGAAAAAACCTATGTGATATTAATCATAACACCATTATCTGTATTAATCTGTAATTCTGTTTCCTCCAAAAGCAAACAATAAGCATCAACTTCTTCATTCTCCCCTCTTTCAATGTATAGAGAAGTATCCACTCGATTAGACTTTATAGTTTCCTTTTGAGAACTCAGGTCAATTGCGTAGATTGTATATAAACCTTTAAATGCAACCATATCCAAAATAGGATCATTATTACCATTACTTTCACACACTTTTTGGTAGGACTTGTAGGCTTCCGCATAATCATTTTTTTCCCAATCAATTTCCAATCTATCTCGCGGATAAAATGTGCCATCAAGAGAAACCCGAAGTTGTTTCACCTTAGCATTATCACTCAGCGCATTATTCTTATTAGTACCCTCCTCTCCATCTGGTTTTTAAAAAATGAGCCATAGGTATCGTGGCTTTCCTTCAAGAACACCCAAATTCCAAGTGTAGGTAGTGTGTTCCAGTTTAACGTGTTGACATCTTCTTTTAAGGTATGATACATTTAGCGGTTTCTTTGAGTTAAGTCTTCTATTTAACATCTCCTCCGTTTTAAGATTAGGAGTATATTCATTGATATACCAACACAAATCATTAATAACAAATTTATTATTGTCGCCAAAAGCATTTTCAGCCCCAAAAAGCAATCTATTTACATTATCATTCCTTTGTAGTTGAAATCTAATTTTAAGACCATACAAAACTTTATCATAATCACAAAATCCAAATATACCTTTAAGAGGTACTGCTACGGTAAAACTATTCTCAGCTTTTGCGTCATCATTATACATTGACTTCCTTTGACTATAACCAGGGTCTGTGTTTGTTCCCGTTGACATATCAGGAATAAAGCCTTCAACAGCTCCCTTACCCATTCTATCACCAAACGAATATAGTGTAAATTTCATCATTTCAGATGTAGCAGAGACATAATCAACCGCTTCAACCTCTTGTGTTCCAATATACAGGCGAACACTGTCAAACATTTTCCAGAAGAAATCATTTACGAGTGTAGCATTAGTATTATTCGCAGCCTTAGTGAATTTAAATTTACACAGCAAGAAACTATCAGCTATATTCAAGTAAGTTTGTTGATTATTTATTTCAAAACTTTTTGTTCCGTTTGAATTCCAGTCGGTTCCTGTAATAGCATTTACCTTAAAATAGTCTTCCTTTTTAGTAGAGTTTGAAATGATAATCGTATCATCCAAATCATAGATACTATCAATCGCTTCCATACTTGTATTTATATAGTATTAAAATTGTTGAAACCCTGACCCAAGTATTTTAATGATTTTTTGTCGTTCTTGTGAAGATAGTTGAGTTTTACCTTTTTTAATTTCTTTGATTGCTTGTAATTTATGGGACTCCTTTTGAGCATCTTTTATACTCTTTACAACACCTGCTACATTTCCCATGAGAGAAGCAGTTGAACCAATTAGGTCTTTATGTTTAAGAATGGTTGAACCAATACCCATTAGAGTATCAATTATCCCATCTCCTTTATTTCGAAATTGATGACCCACACCCCGTTGTCTCTTAGGTTTATAGTATCCTTTACCCACATACCTTGTATAGTCTGGTGAAAGGAACATGCCCTCCCCTGTAATTATTTTATATTTTCCCAACTCGTGTTTTCTTACAATAACCATTATTTATTTATTGAAAAACTTCACGTAGGTGAATTCTGATGGATATAATTTCATCATTAAAGGATATCATACGATTATCTTGGTCGGTTATCCTAAAATTTACTCTGTATATGGTTTTTCCTGACACAGGTAAATAGACAAGATTTTTTGGTTCCATATTAAATTTATAACCAATCGGGGTTGAGTATGCACTGAATGAAAATATTGTATTTGTTCTTATTCCATCGTTATAAGCACCATCAATCAAATCACAATGAATTAATACTGAATTTATACCGGAGGATATTTGGATAACATTATCACTGTAAAACGTCCCGTTATTTTCAATCTTTTTTGAAGAGAAACCCAATAGCTCTCTGAACGAATTTTCAATCATGAAATCAACTTTATAATTATTTTTCAGTTTAATAGTTGATTTTGAAGTGTGTGTTTGAATATCTATTACAATATTTTTTGGTTCATCACCTTTTTCTTTCATAAGGCGAGAGACTTCTGAAGATATTTGAGAAATCTCGTAAGCTCCAGGTGAAACAGTTATAGTTTTGTAGGCAGTGCCTGGATTATAACTAAACTTGTTGTTTTTCTCTGTGATATTAAAAAGGGTATTGTAAGTTTCCATTGACAACAAAGATGCCTCATATGAGGTAAGGGGGTCAAGTTGTAGTGGGTAAGGGAATGAAGCTGTGTAATCGCTCGTTGTGAAATTAAAACTAAGAATTGTGCTTCTCATCTTATTTAATATCTAATAAAATATCTTTGTATTGACATTTATTAATTATTTTCATGTTCATCAACTGATCTAAAATGGCTGAGGATTCATTAAAACAATTGTTGTTTCCAGCCTTCTTACTACCTAATAACAATAATAGCCTATTAACTAATTGTGATGGGTCATTTGGAAGAAAACTAACACCCGAACCAAGCTTACTTAAAGCATCAATAATATGTTTCTCCTTCTCATTCTTCTTACTTTTACCAGCAACAGAAACTCCATAATCAAGTGTATTTAACAACTCAATATATACCCTATCTTCCTCTCTTTCCATATCAAGTGGTTCCTCAAAATATTTTGAACCGCTGAATCCGGGGTTTGTTAGAAGAAACATTAATCTTGGAGTTAATTTAACATTTGGTTGAGTAGAACTCAAGAACATCAATTCATCATTAAATATCAATACCTTTTCTTCCACAAGATGAAACACTGCTGGTTCTTCTGTTGGAATGAGACCTGCTCTGGTTTTTGAACCCGCAGAATATTCATTGTTTTGAAGAGCTTCCACAACATAATTAGGGGGTTGATTTACCTGCTCAAGTTTCCGAAATAATCCCTCGTCATCATATTCTAATTCACCAAGTTCTTGTTTTGTTATCTGACTAAAATCTTTGAGCATTTGAAGTTTTTTCGGAGTAAATTCTACCGTGGGAACTGTAGGGTGTTGAGTTTTCAAAAGTGGTTTAAAGAATTTCTCTTGTTTTCTTTCAAAGGCTTCTTCACCAGTTAGTTTCTGTCTCCGTTTCTTCTTTATCTCTTCCTGTTGTTTAACAACTTTTGAAACTAATTGTTGATGTTCCTTAAACTTTCTTTCTCTTTCTTCAGTATTCATTTTCTGTATTTATTTATTGAAAAATATCATTTAGTATCTCATCTTGTTTCACAACAATATATTTATATTTTCCAATCGTGTGTTTCATATAATTTTCAAATTCTTTTTTACTACATAACGTAGAGCAATTATCTCTCCAAAAATTATTTACATCTATTGAATTTAACTTAAATAAAATAAAAGTATTGGCATTGTTTCTTATTGAGCGTCGAGGGAGTTGAAAATATGATTGACTAAGATATATACAATTACAAGAAGAATGTCTCCCTCTTGTATAGTAGCTATCCATTACTGTTTGGTTTCTCTCATTAACACAATCATCAAAGATGACAAGGTTCTTTTTTGATTTATCTAAATCTTGAGGTGAAGGTATATCATCCGTATTATCACTGAGAATACAAGTTATGGGTTTCGATTTTGATTTCTGTGTATCACAAAATAATTGTATTATATCATCAATATTATAATCATTTAGTTTGTTTTGAAGTTTAAATAAACCGATAATGTCTTCCTTTTTAAGACCCGCATTAAAACCCTGTGAGAGTAGTTGATACTCGGGTTGAAAACTTGACTTTGTAAAAATTATTAAATTATCATAATCTAAAAAATTTGAACCAAGGAGCATCTTTAAAAGTAAACAGGTTTTTCCACATCCGCTTGAACCAACTATTAGACATCTCAATGAATTTGGAATGTTTTTATGGTTATTAAATTTTATCTTATTTTCCCAAACGGGTAAAAAATCATTCATTTATATATTTGGAAAACAAGTTATCCAACTTTTTTTGAGCTATTTGAGAAACTCTATATTTTATCCTGAGTTCGGGTTTAATTTCAAAATAATCCATTATTTTATTTATATAGTATCTTGTATTAACATTTCCATTAAAATTATTTTGAATAATAAATATCATTAAACCCTTATACATTTCCTC
Source organism: Myxine glutinosa (assembly GCF_964187855.1). Taxonomy (NCBI): domain Eukaryota; kingdom Metazoa; phylum Chordata; class Myxini; order Myxiniformes; family Myxinidae; genus Myxine; species Myxine glutinosa. The sequence goes on along the minus strand of NW_027618085.1, from coordinate 32,557 downwards.
AATACAATTAGTCTCTTCCCTTGAAAGAAATGGTGTATTATCATCACAATACTTAACATTCATCTCTCTTATTAATCTTGTAAAGTAATTCATTTTTGGTTCTAATTTAAAAGAGTTATATATTTTTTTATATTTCTTATTATCATTAATTAAAATTAAATCACAGAAAATACATTGTTTATATGAATCCTCATCATTAAGCCCCACTCTATCACAAGCCGGACAATTCTCTAATTTATCATATGGAGAGTCTGGAAATTCTAAATATCCTTCAGAACTTATCATATTTATGTGGTAAATTTTTACTTAAACTAAACGCAAGTTTATTCATTAATAAATACAATGTTTCAAAGCACAAAAGACAAATTTCAATCAATCTCTACTTCGGTGGAAGATATAGAAAAATATGTCAAAGATGTTAAATTGAACAAAGATAAATATGGAAATTTTTGGGTAAAACCAGTTATGGAAAATAACATGAGCCCCTCTATTTCATTTAAAGGAAGAGCTCTAACTATACCTGGAAAGACATCCATTAAAGTAAATCTAACAAAAGTTTCTCCTCTACTCCTGGCAATTTATTCAAAGCTTGAAAAAGTGATTGACCACGATACTTTGAAAAAGAATGATAAGACCATTAATAATTCTAGAGGAGACATTTGTATTTTCTTTAATAATCCAAAGGGTGTAGATCTAAGTAAAATGAATGATGTTAATATTTCTGGTGAAATGTCATTTCGTTCTATGATAGTTAGAGATTATTTAAAGATAACTTTTGATATAAAAATTGTAGAGATTGAATCTGTTAATGAAAGAAAGTATATAGATATTGATGGGAATATTTTTCTTGCTAATTAAATATGAGTCAATACAGCAGTGAAGATTTTACTATTTCATTGAACTCAGACGATAGTGATGATAGTATTTCATTGAACTTGGACGATGGTGATGATAGTATTTCATTGAACACAGATGATAGTTATGATACTAATAGTTTGTGCTCAAATGATAGTTATGAGAGTAGCTTTATTGATGACTCTGAGTATGATTCTGAGTATTCATGTGATAGTTATGACTTAGATGATTCTGAGTGAAAAAGTGTTTTAGTTTAAGCACAGCGATATATATAAAACGGAGCTGTAATGCTCAAAAGTGTTTTATTTTAAGCACAGTGATATATATAAAACACCACGTTTTCTCACGCTATAAATATGGTTTATTGTGATACTTGCGAGAAGGAAGTAAAATATTATAAACAACATATTCTCACCGCAAAACATACATACAACATTTTTAACAAACTTTCCCCTCTTCCACCTGAAACAAAACACTGTTCTACATGTAATAAAAATATCCTCAAGAAAGGCTTCAAAATACATCTTAAAACAAATCTACATTTATCAAATTTTATCACAACTAAAAACTCTGATGGAGCATTCAAAGGACATATTAAAATAAGAGTCTTTAACTTCAAACCTCCTGAACCAGAGTCTATAGTTGATGCTGTAGAAATAGTTAAACCTGCTGTTCAAACGTTGATTGAAAAAACACTAAAGGAAATGAAACCACTTAAATTTTATATGGGAGTAAAATTAGAAATGACAAAGGATGAAGGAGTTATAGATGCACCATACATGAGAACTGAGCCACACTTTATATCTTCATATCAAGATTTTAAAACATCAGGAGTCTATGATGAACTTATTAAACAAGAGCAAGATGTGGATAATTCAATCGTAGGAAGTGGATTCAATATAGGAAAAATTATTTACATAGACATTCATATTCTTAAATCAGATCCTCTAAAAGCTTCTTCTTACATTGATTTACCCAGTGTTATCAAAAATAGAAAAGCAGTTATCAATATCAAAAATAAAGACAATAAATGTTTTCTCTGGTCTATTTTAGCACACTTACATCCTCCACATTTTCATGATGAAAGAGTATCTCATTATAAAAAATATGAGAATACATTAAATACGAAAGATCTAAAGTTTCCGATGACTTTAAATGATATTCCTAAATTTGAAAAGATGAATAATTTATCAGTTAATGTTTATGGTCTAACAGAAACAAACAACATTCAGGTTTTAAAGCTTTCTGACAATTGTAAACAAACTCATATTAATCTTCTATATTTTAATTCAGACGAAAATTCACATTATACATACATCAAAGATATTGCTAAATTAATAAAACCACAAGTCTGTAAGAGAACAAATAAAATATATATTTGTTTGCGTTGTCTTAACTTCTTCAATTCACAAGAAAGATTAGATAAACATTCAAATTATTGTGGCGAACATAAATCAACGGTAATCAATATGCCTAAAGAAGGCTCAAAGATCACATTCAAAGATGAAAATAAAAAGATCAAACATCCATTTGTTATATATGCTGATTTTGAAAGTATTTTAGAAAAAATTGATACTGCTTCTCAAGATCCAAAAGAATCATACACAAATAAATATCAAAAACATACTCCTTGTGGTTTTTGTTATTATATCAAATCATCCGTTGGTGATAAATATAACAAGTTAGAGATGTATAGAGGCTCAAATACCCCAGAGGAGTTTGTGAAACGACTAGAAAAAGACTGTGTTCGATTAACCAAGATAATGAGAGAAACCAATAAACCAATGTCCTTAACAAGTAAAGAAAAAAGGGAATTTATAAAAAACAATGTCTGTCATATTTGTGAGGAGAAAATTGGTAAAGGTCTAAAGGTTAGAGACCATTGCCATCTCACTGGTAAATATAGAGGTCCGGCTCATTTAAGTTGTAATATTAATTATCAACTCCCCTCTTTCATTCCTGTCTTTCTTCATAACAACGCTCATTATGATACACATCTATTTATCAAGGAACTCTCAAAGACTTCTGGAAGTATCTCAGCAATTCCAAACACGGATCAGAAATACATTTCATTCACAAAAACAATTCACACATCTCCTATTACTCATATCAGATTTCTTGATACATTTAAATTCATGGCAAGTCCATTGGTTAACTTGGTTCAAAATCTAAAAGAGTTTCCATGTCTTTCAGAGTATTTTTTAGATAAAGATTTTCTAACACAAAAGGGAATTTACCCCTATGACTATATGGACTCATTTGAGAGATTCAATGAAACACAACTTCCTTCAAAAGAAAATTTCTATAACAAATTAAATAATAGTCATATATCTGATAAAGATTATGTACACGCACAAAATGTTTGGGAAAAATATAACATCAAGAATCTTGGCGAGTATCACGATTTGTATCTCAAAACTGATGTGCTTTTATTGGCCGATGTATTTGAAGCCTTTAGATCTGTTTGTCGCACTGGATATGGATTGGATCCTGCTCACTACTACACAGCACCTGGATTGGCCTGGAGTGCGATGTTGAAAATGACAAAACAAGATTTGGATTTGATAACCGATGTTGATATGCTTTTGATGATTGAAAAGGCAAAAAGAGGTGGAATTTCACAAGTCTGCTCGAGTAGATACGCAAAAGCAAATAACAAATATCTTCCAAATTATGATCCAATGAAAGAGAGTTCTTACTTGATGTACTATGACGCGAACAACCTGTATGGCTGGGCAATGTCTCAGGCTCTTCCTTATGGAAAACTTAGATGGGTAAAGGAAAAAGACTACAAAAACGTTTTACAAGATGTATGTATCTCTACACAAAAAGAATTGGATGAAGAAAAAGTTGGTTATTATTTTGAAATTGATTTAAAATATCCAGAGGAACTCCATAACCTACACAAAGATCTCCCATTTGCTTGTGAGAAAGCAAGTCCAAAGAAAGAATGGTTGAGTGATTATCAACGATCGTTTGATATAGGTGAATCAACAGAAAAATTACTTACTACATTATATAACAAGAAAAATTATGTTCTACACCAAAGAAATTTGCGACAATATTTATCAAAAGGTCTAAGAGTAGAGAAGATCCATAGGGTTCTAAAGTTCAATCAAAGTCATTGGTTAAAGGGGTACATTGATTTTAATACACAAAGAAGAACAGAGTCAAAAACAGATTTTGAGAAAGACTTTTATAAATTGATGAATAATGCGGTCTTTGGTAAGACTATGGAGAATGTGAGGAAAAGACAAAATATCAGACTATCAACATCTTGGGAACACGCATCAAAATTAATTAATAGACCGAGTTTTACTCGAGCTGAGGTCTTTACTGAGAACTTTTGTGCGATCCATTTGATTAAAGAGAGTATTGAAATGAACAAACCTATTTATATTGGAACAACAATTCTTGATTTATCAAAGTCATTAATGTATGATTACTTTTATAATAACTTGAGGAAGAAATATCAAAATGATGTTAATCTACTTTATATGGATACAGATAGTTTTATTTTGAAAATTAATACCAACGATGTTTATTCAGACATGAAAAGAGACATTAATATCTATGACACGAGTAATTACAGTCCAGAGAGTGAGTTGTTCTCTTCTAAAAATAAAAAGGTGATTGGAAAGTTCAAGGATGAATTAGGAGGAAATGTTATGAGTGAATTTGTGGGATTGAGGTCAAAGGCTTATGCTTATAAATACATTGTGAATAACGTTGAAAAGACTGATAAGAAGTTAAAAGGTGTAAAGAAAAATGTTATTAAAGAAACAATAAACTTTAAGGATTATTATAACTGTTTAACAACAAAGAAAGAAGAGTTTAGAAAGATTAATGGAATAAGAAGTTATAAACATCAATTATATTCAGAAGAGATAAATAAGAAAGCATTGGGGGCTTTTGATGATAAGAGGTTTATTTTAGAAAATGGAATTGATAGTCTCCCTTATGGTTATATAAGTATATAAGTGATAAGATATATATATAAGTGATAAGATATATATATAAGTGATAAGATATACATAAGTGATAAGATATATATAAGTGATAAGATATATATAAGTGATAAGTTAAAAAGGGGGGGGGTTGGGGATTTTAACGGGCTACCGCCGCCTTTTTTACTATTATATAAATGATAGAACCAAGTATCAACCAGACTAAAGAGTGGAGGTGTAATCAACCTTGGTATATAAATGGAAAACATAATGAATGTGAAAAATATCAAATAGGTATAATTGAAAAGGCAACTGGTAAAAAAGTTCACAAAACAAATAAGAGAATTAATTTAAATACCGGTGAATTGGGTAAAAAAGATGGAAATATTTTTGAGTGGACGGAAAACTTTGATGGTTGTCATCAGGAAAATATATACTTTAATTTAAAAATGGTATGTGGCACTGGAGGCGCTCAAGCAAGAACATTGAGGGAGGTTTACCATTTTATCTTAGCTCAGTTAAAATATCTTAATAAAGAACCAAACTCAAACATATTTTTTGTTAATATATTAGATGGTGAAGAGAGTTGTAGGAGAATTAAATTATTTCCCACGCATAAACAAATATTTGTAGGGTCGTTGTTTGAGTGGGTTATATTCACCAGATGATATTAAGAGTAAAAGGTTAAAAGGTCCATGAGGTCAGAAGGATCACAGGTGTTTAAGTGGTCTAATGAATAAGGATAACATGTCAAAAGGTTAGAAGGTTCGTAAAGAACAGGGTGAGAGAAATATAGGTGTTTAGGGGCAATGAGGGAGGGAAAGAATTAATATGGAAGTGAATGGGTCAATGTTTGAGTGGGTCAAAGATTAATCTGCCAGAAGATATGTAGAAGAAGGATGATAGGTCTATAAGAGAAAACAAATATTTGTAGTGTTTGAGTGGTCTAATGAACAACATTAAGGATAGGTACTACAGACAAAAGGTTCATAAAGATGAGGGTGGGAGAAATAGAGGTGTTTATGATTTTTGAAAAAGACAAGGGGGTAAATGACATTAGATAGGGATTTCCCATGTTAAACGGAGGTGTCCCAGAAGCAACATTATTACACTACTTGTGTTAGTGTTGAAAAACCACTTTTCGCACTTGTGTTGGTGCAGGAACCACTTTTGCACTTGTATTAGTGTGGAAAAAACACTTTTTGCACTTGTGATAGTGTTGAAAAACCACTTTTCGCACTTGTGTTAGTGTTGAAAAACTACTTTTCGCACTTGTGTTGGTGCAGGAAACCACTTTTGCACTTGTATTAGTGTGGAAAAAACACTTTTTGCACTTGTGATAGTGTTGAAAAACCACTTTTCGCACTTGTATTAGTGTTGAAAAACCACTTTTCGCACTTGTGTTGGTGCACGAAACCACTTTTGCACTTGTATTAGTGTGGAAAAACCACTTTTTGCACTTGTGTTAGTGTCGAAAAACCACTTTTCGCACATGTGTTGGTGTGGGAAACCACTTTTGCACTTGTATTAGTGTGGAAAAACACTTTTTGGACTTGTGATAGTGTTGAAAAAACACTTTTTGCACTTGTGTTAGTGTTGAAAAACCACTTTTCGCACTTGTGTTGGTGCAGGAAACCACTTTTGCACTTGTATTAGTGTGTAAAAACCACTTTTCGCACTTGTGTTAGTATTGAAAAACCACTTTTCGCACTTGTGTTAGTGTTGAAAAACCACTTTTCGCCCTTGTGTTGGTGCAGGAAACCACTTTTGCACTTGTATTAGTGTGGAAAAACCACTTTTCGCACTTGTGTTAGTGTTGAAAACCACTTTTCGCACTTGTGTTGGTGCAGGAAACCACTTTTGCACTTGTATTAGTGTGGAAAAACCACTTTTCGCACTTGTGTTAGTGTTGAAAAACCACTTTTCGCACTTGTGTTAGTGTTGAAAAACCACTTTTCGCACTTGTGTTAGTGTTGAAAAACCACTTTTCGAACTTGTGTTAGTGTTGAAAAACCACTTTTCGCACTTGTGTTGGTGCAGGAACCACTTTTGCACTTGTATTAGTGTGGAAAAAACATTTTTTGCACTTGTGATAGTGTTGAAAAACCACTTTTCGCACTTGTGTTGGTGCAGGAAACCACTTTTGCACTTGTATTAGTGTGGAAAAACCACTTTTCGCACTTGTGTTAGTGTTGAAAAACCACTTTTCACACTTTTGTTAGTGTTGAAAAACCACTTTTCGCACTTGTGTTAGTGTTGAAAAACCACTTTTCGCACTTGTGTTAGTGTTGAAAAACCACTTTTCGCACTTGTGTTGGTGCAGGAAACCACTTTTGCACTTGTATTAGTGTGGAAAAAAACACTTTTTGCACTTGTGATAGTGTTGAAAAACCACTTTTCGCACTTGTGTTAGTGTGGAAAAACCACTTTTCGCACTTGTGTTAGTGTTGAAAAACCACTTTTCGCACTTGTGTTAGTGTTGAAAAACCACTTTTCGCACTTGTGTTAGTGTTGAAAAACTACTTTTCGCACTTGTGTTGGTGCAGGAAACCACTTTTGCACTTGTATTAGTGTGGAAAAAACACTTTTTGCACTTGTGATAGTGTTGAAAAACCACTTTTCGCACTTGTATTAGTGTTGAAAAACCACTTTTCGCACTTGTGTTGGTGCACGAAACCACTTTTGCACTTGTATTAGTGTGGAAAAACCACTTTTTGCACTTGTGTTAGTGTCGAAAAACCACTTTTCGCACATGTGTTGGTGTGGGAAACCACTTTTGCACTTGTATTAGTGTGGAAAAAACACCTTTTGCACTTGTGATAGTGTTGAAAAACCACTTTTTGCACTTGTGTTAGTGTTGAAAAACCACTTTTCGCACTTGTGTTGGTGCAGGAAACCACTTTTGCACTTGTATTAGTGTGTAAAAACCACTTTTCGCACTTGTGTTAGTATTGAAAAACCACTTTTCGCACTTGTGTTAGTGTTGAAAAACCACTTTTCGCACTTGTGTTAGTGTTGAAAAACCACTTTTCGCCCTTGTGTTGGTGCAGGAAACCACTTTTGCACTTGTATTAGTGTGGAAAAACCACTTTTCGCACTTGTGTTAGTGTTGAAAACCACTTTTCGCACTTGTGTTGGTGCAGGAAACCACTTTTGCACTTGTATTAGTGTGGAAAACCACTTTTCGCACTTGTGTTAGTGTTGAAAAACCACTTTTCGCACTTGTGTTAGTCTGGAAAAACCACTTTTCGCACTTGTGTTAGTGTTGAAAAACCACTTTTCGAACATGTGTTAGTGTTGAAAAACCACTTTTCGCACTTGTGTTGGTGCAGGAAACCACTTTTGCACTTGTATTAGTGTGGAAAAAACACTTTTTGCACTTGTGATAGTGTTGAAAAACCACTTTTCGCACTTGTGTTAGTGTTGAAAAACCACTTTTCGCACTTGTGTTGGTGCAGGAAACCACTTTTGCACTTGTATTAGTGTGGAAAAACCACTTTTCGCACTTGTGTTAGTATTGAAAAACAACTTTTCGCACTTGTGTTGGTGCAGGAAACCACTTTTGCACTTGTATTAGTGTGGAAAAACCACTTTTCGCACTTGTGTTAGTGTTGAAAAACCACTTTTTGCACTTGTATTAGTGTGGAAAAACCACTTTTGGCACTTGTGTTAGTGTTGAAAAACCACTTTTCGCACTTGTGTTGGTGCAGGAAACCACATTTGCACTTGTATTAGTGTGGAAAAAACACTTTTCGCACTTGTGTTAGTGTTGAAAAACAACTTTTCGCACTTGTGTTAGTGTTGAAAAACCACTTTTCGCACTTGTGTTGGTGCAGGAACCACTTTTGCACTTGTATTAGTGTGGAAAAACATTTTTTGCACTTGTGATAGTGTTGAAAAACCACTTTTCGCACTTGTGTTGGTGCAGGAAACCACTTTTGCACTTGTATTAGTGTGGAAAAACCACTTTTCGCACTTGTGTTAGTGTTGAAAAACCACTTTTCACACTTTTGTTAGTGTTGAAAAACCACTTTTCGCACTTGTGTTAGTGTTGAAAAACCACTTTTCGCACTTGTGTTAGTGTTGAAAAACCACTTTTCGCACTTGTGTTGGTGCAGGAAACCACTTTTGCACTTGTATTAGTGTGGAAAAAACACTTTTTGCACTTGTGATAGTGTTGAAAAACCACTTTTCGCACTTGTATTAGTGTTGAAAAACCACTTTTCGCACTTGTGTTGGTGCACGAAACCACTTTTGCACTTGTATTAGTGTGGAAAAACCACTTTTTGCACTTGTGTTAGTGTCGAAAAACCACTTTTCGCACATGTGTTGGTGTGGGAAACCACTTTTGCACTTGTATTAGTGTGGAAAAAACACTTTTTGCACTTGTGATAGTGTTGAAAAACCACTTTTTGCACTTGTGTTAGTGTTGAAAAACCACTTTTCGCACTTGTGTTGGTGCAGGAAACCACTTTTGCACTTGTATTAGTGTGTAAAAACCACTTTTCGCACTTGTGTTAGTATTGAAAAACCACTTTTCGCACTTGTGTTAGTGTTGAAAAACCACTTTTCGCACTTGTGTTAGTGTTGAAAAACCACTTTTCGCCCTTGTGTTGGTGCAGGAAACCACTTTTGCACTTGTATTAGTGTGGAAAAACCACTTTTCGCACTTGTGTTAGTGTTGAAAACCACTTTTCGCACTTGTGTTGGTGCAGGAAACCACTTTTGCACTTGTATTAGTGTGGAAAACCACTTTTCGCACTTGTGTTAGTGTTGAAAAACCACTTTTCGCACTTGTGTTAGTCTGGAAAAACCACTTTTCGCACTTGTGTTAGTGTTGAAAAACCACTTTTCGAACATGTGTTAGTGTTGAAAAACCACTTTTCGCACTTGTGTTGGTGCAGGAAACCACTTTTACACTTGTATTAGTGTGGAAAAAACACTTTTTGCACTTGTGATAGTGTTGAAAAACCACTTTTCGCACTTGTGTTGGTGCAGGAAACCACTTTTGCACTTGTATTAGTGTGGAAAAAACACTTTTTGCACTTGTGATAGTGTTGAAAAACCACTTTTCGCACTTGTGTTAGTGTTGAAAAACCACTTTTCGCACTTGTGTTGGTGCAGGAAACCACTTTTGCACTTGTATTAGTGTGGAAAAACCACTTTTCGCACTTGTGTTAGTATTGAAAAACAACTTTTCGCACTTGTGTTGGTGCAGGAAACCACTTTTGCACTTGTATTAGTGTGGAAAAACCACTTTTCGCACTTGTGTTAGTGTTGAAAAACCACTTTTTGCACTTGTATTAGTGTGGAAAAACCACTTTTGGCACTTGTGTTAGTGTTGAAAAACCACTTTTCGCACTTGTGTTGGTGCAGGAAACCACATTTGCACTTGTATTAGTGTGGAAAAAACACTTTTCGCACTTGTGTTAGTGTTGAAAAACAACTTTTCGCACTTGTGTTAGTGTTGAAAAACCACTTTTCGCACTTGTGTTGGTGCAGGAACCACTTTTGCACTTGTATTAGTGTGGAAAAACATTTTTTGCACTTGTGATAGTGTTGAAAAACCACTTTTCGCACTTGTGTTGGTGCAGGAAACCACTTTTGCACTTGTATTAGTGTGGAAAAACCACTTTTCGCACTTGTGTTAGTGTTGAAAAACCACTTTTCACACTTTTGTTAGTGTTGAAAAACCACTTTTCGCACTTGTGTTAGTGTTGAAAAACCACTTTTCGCACTTGTGTTAGTGTTGAAAAACCACTTTTCGCACTTGTGTTGGTGCAGGAAACCACTTTTGCACTTGTATTAGTGTGGAAAAAACACTTTTTGCACTTGTGATAGTGTTGAAAAACCACTTTTCGCACTTGTATTAGTGTTGAAAAACCACTTTTCGCACTTGTGTTGGTGCACGAAACCACTTTTGCACTTGTATTAGTGTGGAAAAACCACTTTTTGCACTTGTGTTAGTGTCGAAAAACCACTTTTCGCACTTGTGTTGGTGTGGGAAACCACTTTTGCACTTGTGTTAGTGTTGAAAAACCACTTTTCGCACTTGTGTTAGTGTTGAAAAACCACTTTTCGCACTTGTGTTAGTGTTGAAAAACTACTTTTCGCACTTGTGTTGGTGCAGGAAACCACTTTTGCACTTGTATTAGTGTGGAAAAAACACTTTTTGCACTTGTGATAGTGTTGAAAAACCACTTTTCGCACTTGTATTAGTGTTGAAAAACCACTTTTCGCACTTGTGTTGGTGCACGAAACCACTTTTGCACTTGTATTAGTGTGGAAAAACCACTTTTTGCACTTGTGTTAGTGTCGAAAAACCACTTTTCGCACTTGTGTTGGTGCAGGAAACCACTTTTGCACTTGTATTAGTGTGTAAAAACCACTTTTCGCACTTGTGTTAGTATTGAAAAACCACTTTTCGCACTTGTGTTAGTGTTGAAAAACCACTTTTCGCACTTGTGTTAGTGTTGAAAAACCACTTTTCGCCCTTGTGTTGGTGCAGGAAACCACTTTTGCACTTGTATTAGTGTGGAAAAACCACTTTTCGCACTTGTGTTAGTGTTGAAAACCAATTTCGCACTTGTGTTGGTGCAGGAAACCACTTTTGCACTTGTATTAGTGTGGAAAACCACTTTTCGCACTTGTGTTAGTGTTGAAAAACCACTTTTCGCACTTGTGTTAGTCTGGAAAAACCACTTTTCGCACTTGTGTTAGTGTTGAAAAACCACTTTTCGAACATGTGTTAGTGTTGAAAAACCACTTTTCGCACTTGTGTTGGTGCAGGAAACCACTTTTGCACTTGTATTAGTGTGGAAAAAACACTTTTTGCACTTGTGATAGTGTTGAAAAACCACTTTTCGCACTTGTGTTGGTGCAGGAAACCACTTTTGCACTTGTATTAGTGTGGAAAAAACACTTTTTGCACTTGTGATAGTGTTGAAAAACCACTTTTCGCACTTGTGTTAGTGTTGAAAAACCACTTTTCGCACTTGTGTTGGTGCAGGAAACCACTTTTGCACTTGTATTAGTGTGGAAAAACCACTTTTCGCACTTGTGTTAGTATTGAAAAACAACTTTTCGCACTTGTGTTGGTGCAGGAAACCACTTTTGCACTTGTATTAGTGTGGAAAAACCACTTTTCGCACTTGTGTTAGTGTTGAAAAACCACTGTGTTAGTGTTGGTTTGTGGTTTTTCAACACTAACACAAGTGCGAAAAGTGGTTTTTCCACACTAATACAAGTGCAAAAGTGGTTTCCTGCACCAACACAAGTGCGAAAAGTTGTTTTTCAATACTAACACAAGTGCGAAAAGTGGCACTTGTATTAGTGTGGAAAAACCACTTTTGGCACTTGTGTTAGTGTTGAAAAACCACTTTTCGCACTTGTGTTGGTGCAGGAAACCACTTTTGCACTTGTATTAGTGTGGAAAAACATTTTTTGCACTTGTGATAGTGTTGAAAAACCACTTTTCACACTTGTGTTGGTGCAGGAAACCACTTTTGCACTTGTATTAGTGTGGAAAAACCACTTTTCGCACTTGTGTTAGTGTTGAAAAACCACTTTTCACACTTTTGTTAGTGTTGAAAAACCACTTTTCGCACTTGTGTTAGTGTTGAAAAACCACTTTTCGCACTTGTGTTGGTGCAGGAAACCACTTTTGCACTTGTATTAGTGTGGAAAAAACACTTTTTGCACTTGTGATAGTGTTGAAAAACCACTTTTCGCACTTGTATTAGTGTTGAAAAACCACTTTTCGCACTTGTGTTGGTGCACGAAACCACTTTTGCACTTGTATTAGTGTGGAAAAACCACTTTTTGCACTTGTGTTAGTGTCGAAAAACCACTTTTCGCACTTGTGTTGGTGTGGGAAACCACTTTTGCACTTGTATTAGTGTGGAAAAAACACTTTTTGCACTTGTGATAGTGTTGAAAAACCACTTTTTGCACTTGTGTTAGTGTTGAAAAACCACTTTTCGCACTTGTGTTGGTGCAGGAAACCACTTTTGCACTTGTATTAGTGTGGAAAAAACACTTTTCGCACTTGTGTTAGTGTTGAAAAACAACTTTTCGCACTTGTGTTAGTGTTGAAAAACCACTTTTCGCACTTGTGTTGGTGCAGGAACCACTTTTGCACTTGTATTAGTGTGGAAAAAACATTTTTTGCACTTGTGATAGTGTTGAAAAACCACTTTTCGCACTTGTGTTGGTGCAGGAAACCACTTTTGCACTTGTATTAGTGTGGAAAAACCACTTTTCGCACTTGTGTTAGTGTTGAAAAACCACTTTTCACACTTTTGTTAGTGTTGAAAAACCACTTTTCGCACTTGTGTTAGTGTTGAAAAACCACTTTTCGCACTTGTGTTAGTGTTGAAAAACCACTTTTCGCACTTGTGTTGGTGCAGGAAACCACTTTTGCACTTGTATTAGTGTGGAAAAAACACTTTTTGCACTTGTGATAGTGTTGAAAAACCACTTTTCGCACTTGTGTTAGTGTGGAAAAACCACTTTTCGCACTTGTGTTAGTGTTGAAAAACCACTTTTCGCACTTGTGTTAGTGTTGAAAAACCACTTTTCGCACTTGTGTTAGTGTTGAAAAACTACTTTTCGCACTTGTGTTGGTGCAGGAAACCTCTTTTGTACTTGTATTAGTGTGGAAAAAACACTTTTTGCACTTGTGATAGTGTTGAAAAACCACTTTTCGCACTTGTATTAGTGTTGAAAAACCACTTTTCGCACTTGTGTTGGTGCACGAAACCACTTTTGCACTTGTATTAGTGTGGAAAAACCACTTTTTGCACTTGTGTTAGTGTCGAAAAACCACTTTTCGCACATGTGTTGGTGTGGGAAACCACTTTTGCACTTGTATTAGTGTGGAAAAAACACTTTTTGCACTTGTGATAGTGTTGAAAAACCACTTTTTGCACTTGTGTTAGTGTTGAAAAACCACTTTTCGCACTTGTGTTGGTGCAGGAAACCACTTTTGCACTTGTATTAGTGTGTAAAAACCACTTTTCGCACTTGTGTTAGTATTGAAAAACCACTTTTCGCACTTGTGTTAGTGTTGAAAAACCACTTTTCGCACTTGTGTTAGTGTTGAAAACCACTTTTCGCCCTTGTGTTGGTGCAGGAAACCACTTTTGCACTTGTATTAGTGTGGAAAAACCACTTTTCGCACTTGTGTTAGTGTTGAAAACCACTTTTCGCACTTGTGTTGGTGCAGGAAACCACTTTTGCACTTGTATTAGTGTGGAAAACCACTTTTCGCACTTGTGTTAGTGTTGAAAAACCACTTTTCGCACTTGTGTTAGTGTTGAAAAACCAATTTTCGCACTTGTGTTAGTGTTGAAAAACCACTTTTCGAACTTGTGTTAGTGTTGAAAAACCACTTTTCGCACTTGTGTTGGTGCAGGAAACCACTTTTGCACTTGTATTAGTGTGGAAAAAACACTTTTCGCACTTGTGTTAGTGTTGAAAAACAACTTTTCGCACTTGTGTTAGTGTTGAAAAACCACTTTTCGCACTTGTGTTGGTGCAGGAACCACTTTTGCACTTGTATTAGTGTGGAAAAAACATTTTTTGCACTTGTGATAGTGTTGAAAAACCACTTTTCGCACTTGTGTTGGTGCAGGAAACCACTTTTGCACTTGTATTAGTGTGGAAAAACCACTTTTCGCACTTGTGTTAGTGTTGAAAAACCACTTTTCACACTTTTGTTAGTGTTGAAAAACCACTTTTCGCACTTGTGTTAGTGTTGAAAAACCACTTTTCGCACTTGTGTTAGTGTTGAAAAACCACTTTTCGCACTTGTATTAGTGTGGAAAAAACACTTTTTGCACTTGTGATAGTGTTGAAAAACCACTTTTCGCACTTGTGTTAGTGTGGAAAAACCACTTTTCGCACTTGTGTTAGTGTTGAAAAACCACTTTTCGCACTTGTGTTAGTGTTGAAAAACCACTTTTCGCACTTGTGTTAGTGTTGAAAAACTACTTTTCGCACTTGTGTTGGTGCAGGAAACCACTTTTGCACTTGTATTAGTGTGGAAAAAACACTTTTTGCACTTGTGATAGTGTTGAAAAACCACTTTTCGCACTTGTATTAGTGTTGAAAAACCACTTTTCGCACTTGTGTTGGTGCACGAAACCACTTTTGCACTTGTATTAGTGTGGAAAAACCACTTTTTGCACTTGTGTTAGTGTCGAAAAACCACTTTTCGCACATGTGTTGGTGTGGGAAACCACTTTTGCACTTGTATTAGTGTGGAAAAAACACTTTTTGCACTTGTGATAGTGTTGAAAAACCACTTTTTGCACTTGTGTTAGTGTTGAAAAACCACTTTTCGCACTTGTGTTGGTGCAGGAAACCACTTTTGCACTTGTATTAGTGTGTAAAAACCACTTTTCGCACTTGTGTTAGTATTGAAAAACCACTTTTCGCACTTGTGTTAGTGTTGAAAAACCACTTTTCGCACTTGTGTTAGTGTTGAAAAACCACTTTTCGCCCTTGTGTTGGTGCAGGAAACCACTTTTGCACTTGTATTAGTGTGGAAAAACCACTTTTCGCACTTGTGTTAGTGTTGAAAAACCACTTTTCGCACTTGTATTAGTGTTGAAAAACCACTTTTCGCACTTGTGTTGGTGCACGAAACCACTTTTGCACTTGTATTAGTGTGGAAAAACCACTTTTTGCACTTGTGTTAGTGTCGAAAAACCACTTTTCGCACTTGTGTTGGTGTGGGAAACCACTTTTGCACTTGTATTAGTGTGGAAAAACACTTTTTGCACTTGTGATAGTGTTGAAAAACCACTTTTTGCACTTGTGTTAGTGTTGAAAAACCACTTTTCGCACTTGTGTTGGTGCAGGAAACCACTTTTGCACTTGTATTAGTGTGGAAAAAACACTTTTCGCACTTGTGTTAGTGTTGAAAAACAACTTTTCGCACTTGTGTTAGTGTTGAAAAACCACTTTTCGCACTTGTGTTGGTGCAGGAACCACTTTTGCACTTGTATTAGTGTGGAAAAAACATTTTTTGCACTTGTGATAGTGTTGAAAAACCACTTTTCGCACTTGTGTTGGTGCAGGAAACCACTTTTGCACTTGTATTAGTGTGGAAAAACCACTTTTCGCACTTGTGTTAGTGTTGAAAAACCACTTTTCACACTTTTGTTAGTGTTGAAAAACCACTTTTCGCACTTGTGTTAGTGTTGAAAAACCACTTTTCGCACTTGTGTTAGTGTTGAAAAACCACTTTTCGCACTTGTGTTGGTGCAGGAAACCACTTTTGCACTTGTATTAGTGTGGAAAAAACACTTTTTGCACTTGTGATAGTGTTGAAAAACCACTTTTCGCACTTGTGTTAGTGTGGAAAAACCACTTTTCGCACTTGTGTTAGTGTTGAAAAACCACTTTTCGCACTTGTGTTAGTGTTGAAAAACCACTTTTCGCACTTGTGTTAGTGTTGAAAAACTACTTTTCGCACTTGTGTTGGTGC
This sequence comes from Myxine glutinosa, assembly GCF_964187855.1. Classification (NCBI taxonomy): domain Eukaryota; kingdom Metazoa; phylum Chordata; class Myxini; order Myxiniformes; family Myxinidae; genus Myxine; species Myxine glutinosa. Next base: position 16,261 of record NW_027618085.1, on the reverse strand, counting down.
AGGAAACCACTTTTGCACTTGTATTAGTGTGGAAAAAACACTTTTTGCACTTGTGATAGTGTTGAAAAACCACTTTTCGCACTTGTATTAGTGTTGAAAAACCACTTTTCGCACTTGTGTTGGTGCACGAAACCACTTTTGCACCTGTATTAGTGTGGAAAAAAACACTTTTTGCACTTGTGTTAGTGTCGAAAAACCACTTTTCGCACATGTGTTGGTGTGGGAAACCACTTTTGCACTTGTATTAGTGTGGAAAAATCACTTTTTGCACTTGTGATAGTGTTGAAAAACCACTTTTTGCACTTGTGTTAGTGTTGAAAAACCACTTTTCGCACTTGTGTTGGTGCAGGAAACCACTTTTGCACTTGTATTAGTGTGTAAAAACCACTTTTCGCACTTGTGTTAGTATTGAAAAACCACTTTTCGCACTTGTGTTAGTGTTGAAAAACCACTTTTCGCACTTGTGTTGGTGCAGGAAACCACTTTTGCACTTGTATTAGTGTGGAAAAAACATTTTTTGCACTTGTGATAGTGTTGAAAAACCACTTTTCGCACTTGTGTTAGTGTTGAAAAACCACTTTTCGCACTTGTGTTGGTGCAGGAAACCACTTTTGCACTTGTATTAGTGTGGAAAAACCACCTTTCACACTTGTGGTAGTGTTGAAAAACCACTTTTCGCACTTGTGTTAGTGTTGAAAAACCACTTTTCGCACTTGTGTTGTTGCAGGAAACCACTTTTGCACTTGTATTAGTGTGGAAAAACCACTTTTCGCACTTGTGTTAGTGTTGAAAAACCACTTTTCGCACTTGTGTTAGTGTTGAAAAACCACTTTTCGCACTTGTGTTGGTGCAGGAAACCATTTTTGCACTTGTATTAGTGTGGCAAAAACACTTTTTGCACTTGTGATAGTGTTGAAAAACCACTTTTCGCACTTGTGTTGGTGCAGGAAACCACTTTTGCACTTGTATTAGTGTGGAAAAAACACTTTTTGCACTTGTGATAGTGTTGAAAAACCACTTTTCGCACTTGTGTTAGTGTTGAAAAACCACTTTTCGCACTTGTGTTGGTGCAGGAATCCACTTTTGCACTTGTATTAGTGTGGAAAAAACACTTTTTGCACTTGTGATAGTGTTGAAAAACCACTTTTCGCACTTGTGTTAGTGTTGAAAACCACTTTTCGCACTTGTGTTGGTGCAGGAAACCACTTTTGCACTTGTATTAGTGTGGCAAAACCACTTTTCGCACTTGTGTTAGTGTTGAAAAACCACTTTTCGCACTTGTGTTAGTGTTGAAAAACCACTTTTCGCACTTGTGATCGTGTTGAAAAACCACTTTTCGCACATGTGTTAGTGTTGAAAAACCACTTTTCGCACTTGTGTTGGTGCAGGAAACCACTTTTGCACGTGTATTAGTGTTGAAAAACCACTTTTCGCACTTGTGTTAGTGTTGAAAAACCACTTTTCGCACTTGTGTTGGTGCAGGAAACCACTTTTGCACTTGTATTAGTGTGGAAAAAACACTTTTTGCACTTGTGATAGTGTTGAAAAACCACTTTTCGCACTTGTGTTAGTGTTGAAAAACCACTTTTCGCACTTGTGTTGGTGCAGGAAACCACTTTTGCACTTGTATTAGTGTGGAAAAAACACTTTTTGCACTTGTGATAGTGTTGAAAAACCACTTTTCGCACTTGTGTTAGTGTTGAAAAACCACTTTTCGCACTTGTGTTGGTGCAGGAAACCACTTTTGCACTTGTTTTAGTGTGGAAAAAACACTTTTCGCACTTGTGTTAGTGTTGAAAACCACTTTTCGCACTTGTGTTGGTGCAGGAAACCACTTTTGCACTTGTATTAGTGTGGAAAAACCACTTTTCGCACTTGTGTTAGTGTTGAAAAACCACTTTTCGCACTTTTGTTAGTGTTGAAAAACGACTTTTCGCACTTGTGTTAGTGTTGAAAAACCACTTTTCGCACTTGTGTTAGTGTTGAAAAACCACTTTTCGCACTTGTGTTGGTGCAGGAAACCACTTTTGCACTTGTATTAGTGTGGAAAAAACACTTTTTGCACTTGTGATAGTGTTGAAAAACCACTTTTCGCACTTGTATTAGTGTTGAAAAACCACTTTTCGCACTTGTGTTGGTGCACGAAACCACTTTTGCACTTGTATTAGTGTGGAAAAACCACTTTTTGCACTTGTGTTAGTGTCGAAAAACCACTTTTCGCACTTGTGTTGGTGTGGGAAACCACTTTTGCACTTGTGATAGTGTTGAAAAACCACTTTTTGCACTTGTGTTAGTGTTGAAAAACCACTTTTCGCACTTGTGTTGGTGCAGGAAACCACTTTTGCACTTGTATTAGTGTGTAAAAACCACTTTTCGCACTTGTGTTAGTATTGAAAAACCACTTTTCGCACTTGTGTTAGTGTTGAAAAACCACTTTTCGCACTTGTGTTAGTGTTGAAAAACCACTTTTCGCACTTGTGTTGGTGCAGGAAACCACTTTTGCACTTATATTAGTGTGGAAAAAACACTTTTTGCACTTGTGATAGTGTTGAAAAACCACTTTTCGCACTTGTGTTAGTGTTGAAAAACCACTTTTCGCACTTGTGTTGGTGCAGGAAACCACTTTTGCACTTGTATTAGTGTGGAAAAAACACTTTTTGCACTTGTGATAGTGTTGAAAAACTACTTTTCGCACTTGTGTTGGTGCAGGAAACCACTTTTGCACTTGTATTAGTGTGGAAAAAACACTTTTTGCACTTGTGATAGTGTTGAAAAACCACTTTTCGCACTTGTGTTAGTGTTGAAAAACCACTTTTCGCACTTGTGTTGTTGCAGGAAACCACCTTTGCACTTGTATTCGAGTGGAAAAACCACTTTTCGCACTTGTGTTAGTGTTGAAAAACCACTTTTCGCACTTGTATTAGTGTGGAAAAACAACTTTTGGCACTTGTGTTAGTGTTGAAAAACCACTTTTCGCACTTGTGTTGGTGCAGGAAACCACTTTTGCACTTGTATTAATGTGGAAAAAACACTTTTCGCACTTGTGTTAGTGTTGAAAAACCACTTTTCGCACTTGTGTTAGTGTTGAAAAACCACTTTTCGCACTTGTGTTGGTGCAGGAAACCACTTTTGCACTTGTATTAGTGTGGAAAAAACATTTTTTGCACTTGTGATAGTGTTGAAAAACCACTTTTCGCACTTGTGTTAGTGTTGAAAAACCACTTTTCACACTTGTGTTGGTGCAGGAAACCACTTTTGCACTTGTATTAGTGAAGAAAAACCACCTTTCACACTTGTGGTAGTGTTGAAAAACCACTTTTCGCACTTGTGTTAGTGTTGAAAAACCACTTTTCGCACTTGTGTTGTTGCAGGAAACCACTTTTGCACTTGTATTAGTGTGGAAAAACCACTTTTCGCACTTGTGTTAGTGTTGAAAAACCACTTTTCGCACTTGTGTTAGTGTTGAAAAACCACTTTTCGCACTTGTGTTGGTGCAGGAAACCATTTTTGCACTTGTATTAGTGTGGCAAAAACACTTTTTGCACTTGTGATAGTGTTGAAAAACCACTTTTCGCACTTGTGTTGGTGCAGGAAACCACTTTTGCACTTGTATTAGTGTGGAAAAAACACTTTTTGCACTTGTGATAGTGTTGAAAAACCACTTTTCGCACTTGTGTTAGTGTTGAAAAACCACTTTTCGCACTTGTGTTGGTGCAGGAAACCACTTTTGCACTTGTATTAGTGTGGAAAAAACACTTTTTGCACTTGTGATAGTGTTGAAAAACCACTTTTCGCACTTGTGTTAGTGTTGAAAACCACTTTTCGCACTTGTGTTGGTGCAGGAAACCACTTTTGCACTTGTATTAGTGTGGCAAAACCACTTTTCGCACTTGTGTTAGTGTTGAAAAACCACTTTTCGCACTTGTGTTAGTGTTGAAAAACCACTTTTCGCACTTGTGTTAGTGTTGAAAAACCACTTTTCGCACTTGTGTTAGTGTTGAAAAACCACTTTTCGCACTTGTGTTGGTGCAGGAAACCACTTTTGCACTTGTATTAGTGTGGAAAAAACACTTTTTGCACTTGTGATAGTGTTGAAAAACCACTTTTCGCACTTGTGTTAGTGTTGAAAAACCACTTTTCGCACTTGTGTTGGTGCAGGAAACCACTTTTGCACTTGTATTAGTGTGGAAAAAACACTTTTTGCACTTGTGATAGTGTTGAAAAACCACTTTTCGCACTTGTGTTAGTGTTGAAAAACCACTTTTCGCACTTGTGTTGGTGCAGGAAACCACTTTTGCACTTGTATTAGTGTGGAAAAAACACTTTTTGCACTTGTGATAGTGTTGAAAAACCACTTTTCGCACTTGTGTTGGTGCAGGAAACCACTTTTGCACTTGTATTAGTGTGGAAAAAACACTTTTTGCACTTGTGATAGTGTTGAAAAACCACTTTTCGCACTTGTGTTAGTGTTGAAAAACCAATTTTCGCACTTGTGTTGGTGCAGGAAACCACTTTTGCACTTGTTTTAGTGTGGAAAAAACACTTTTCGCACTTGTGTTAGTGTTGAAAACCACTTATCGCACTTGTGTTGGTGCAGGAAACCACTTTTGCACTTGTATTAGTGTGGAAAAACCACTTTTCGAACTTGTGTTAGTGTTGAAAAACCACTTTTCGCACTTTTGTTAGTGTTGAAAAACCACTTTTCGCACTTGTGTTAGTGTTGAAAAACCACTTTTCGCACTTGTGTTAGTGTTGAAAAACCACTTTTCGCACTTGTGTTGGTGCATGAAACCACTTTTGCACTTGTATTAGTGTGGAAAAACCCACTTTTTGCACTTGTGTTAGTGTCGAAAAACCACTTTTCGCACTTGTGTTGGTGTGGGAAACCACTTTTGCACTTGTATTAGTGTGGAAAAACCACTTTTCGCACTTGTGTTAGTGTTGAAAAACCACTTTTCGCACTTGTGTTGGTGCAGGAAACCACTTTTGCACTTGTATTAGTGTGTAAAAACCACTTTTCGCACTTGTGTTAGTATTGAAAAACCACTTTTCGCACTTGTGTTAGTGTTGAAAAACCACTTTTTGCACTTGTGTTAGTGTTGAAAAACCACTTTTCGCCTTGTGTTGGTGCAGGAAACCACTTTTGCACTTGTATTAGTGTGGAAAAAACACTTTTTGCACTTGTGATAGTGTTGAAGAACCACTTTTCGCACTTGTGTTGGTGCAGGAAACCACTTTTGCACTTGTATTAGTGTGGAAAAAACACTTTTTGCACTTGTGATAGTGTTGAAAAACCACTTTTCGCACTTGTGTTAGTGTTGAAAAACCACTTTTCGCACTTGTGTTGGTGCAGGAAACCACCTTTGCACTTGTATTCGAGTGGAAAATCCACTTTTCGCACTTGTGTTAGTGTTGAAAAACCACTTTTCGCACTTGTATTAGTGTGGAAAAACCACTTTTCGCACTTGTATTAGTATGGAAAAACCACTTTTCGCACTTGTGTTAGTGTTGAAAAACCACTTTTTGCACTTGTATTAGTGTGGAAAAACAACTTTTGGCACTTGTGTTAGTGTTGAAAAACCACTTTTCGCACTTGTGTTGGTGCAGGAAACCACTTTTGCACTTGTATTAATGTGGAAAATCCACTTTTCGCACTTGTGTTAGTGTTGAAAAACCACTTTTCGCACTTGTGTTAGTGTTGAAAAACCACTTTTCGCACTTGTGTTGGTGCAGGAAACCACTTTTGCACTTGTATTAGTGTGGAAAAAACATTTTTTGCACTTGTGATAGTGTTGAAGAACCACTTTTCGCACTTGTGTTAGTGTTGAAAAACCACTTTTCGCACTTGTGTTGGTGCAGGAAACCACTTTTGCACTTGTATTAGTGTGGAAAAACCACCTTTCACACTTGTGGTAGTGTTGAAAAACCACTTTTCGCACTTGTGTTAGTGTTGAAAAACCACTTTTCGCACTTGTGTTGTTGCAGGAAACCACTTTTGCACTTGTATTAGTGTGGAAAAACCACTTTTCGCACTTGTGTTAGTGTTGAAAAACCACTTTTCGCACTTGTGTTAGTGTTGAAAAACCACTTTTCGCACTTGTGTTGGTGCAGGAAACCACTTTTGCACTTGTATTAGTGTGGAAAAAACACTTTTTGCACTTGTGATAGTGTTGAAAAACCACTTTTCGCACTTGTGTTGGTGCAGGAAACCACTTTTGCACTTGTATTAGTGTGGAAAAAACACTTTTTGCACTTGTGATAGTGTTGAAAAACCACTTTTCGCACTTGTGTTGGTGCAGGAAACCACTTTTGCACTTGTATTAGTGTGGAAAAAACACTTTTTGCACTTGTGATAGTGTTGAAAAGCCACTATTCGCACTTGGGTTGGTGTGGGAAACCACTTTTGCACTTGTATTAGTGTGGAAAAAACACTTTTTGCACTTGTGATAGTGTCGAAAAATCACTTTTCGCACTTGTGTTGGTGTGGGAAACCACTTTTGCACTTTTGTTAGTGTTGAAAAACCACTTTTCGCACTTGTGTTAGTGTTGAAAAACCACTTTTCGCACTTGTGTTAGTGTTGAAAAACCACTTTTCGCACTTGTGTTGGTGCATGAAACCACTTTTGCACTTGTATTAGTGTGGAAAAAACCACTTTTTGCACTTGTGTTAGTGTCGAAAAACCACTTTTCGCACTTGTGTTGGTGTGGGAAACCACTTTTGCACTTGTATTAGTGTGGAAAAAACACTTTTCGCACTTGTGTTAGTGTTGAAAAACCACTTTTCGCACTTGTGTTGGTGCAGGAAACCACTTTTGCACTTGTATTAGTGTGTAAAAACCACTTTTCGCACTTGTGTTAGTATTGAAAAACCACTTTTCGCACTTGTGTTAGTGTTGAAAAACCACTTTTTGCACTTGTGTTAGTGTTGAAAAACCACTTTTCGCCTTGTGTTGGTGCAGGAAACCACTTTTGCACTTGTATTAGTGTGGAAAAAACACTTTTTGCACTTGTGATAGTGTTGAAGAACCACTTTTCGCACTTGTGTTGGTGCAGGAAACCACTTTTGCACTTGTATTAGTGTGGAAAAAACACTTTTTGCACTTGTGATAGTGTTGAAAAACCACTTTTCGCACTTGTGTTAGTGTTGAAAAACCACTTTTCGCACTTGTGTTGGTGCAGGAAACCACCTTTGCACTTGTATTCGAGTGGAAAAACCACTTTTCGCACTTGTGTTAGTGTTGAAAAACCACTTTTCGCACTTGTATTAGTGTGGAAAAACCACTTTTCGCACTTGTATTAGTATGGAAAAACCACTTTTCGCACTTGTGTTAGTGTTGAAAAACCACTTTTTGCACTTGTGATAGTGTGGAAAAACAACTTTTGGCACTTGTGTTAGTGTTGAAAAACCACTTTTCGCACTTGTGTTGGTGCAGGAAACCACTTTTGCACTTGTATTAGTGTGGAAAAAACACTTTTTGCACTTGTGATAGTGTTGAAAAACCACTTTTCGCACTTGTGTTAGTGTTGAAAAACCACTTTTCGCACTTGTGTTGGTGCAGGAAACCACCTTTGCACTTGTATTCGAGTGGAAAAACCACTTTTCGCACTTGTGTTAGTGTTGAAAAACCACTTTTCGCACTTGTATTAGTGTGGAAAAACCACTTTTCGCACTTGTATTAGTATGGAAAAACCACTTTTCGCACTTGTGTTAGTGTTGAAAAACCACTTTTTGCACTTGTGATAGTGTGGAAAAACAACTTTTTGCACTTGTGATAGTGTTGAAGAACCACTTTTCGCACTTGTGTTGGTGCAGGAAACCACTTTTGCACTTGTATTAGTGTGGAAAAAACACTTTTTGCACTTGTGATAGTGTTGAAAAACCACTTTTCGCACTTGTGTTAGTGTTGAAAAACCACTTTTCGCACTTGTGTTGGTGCAGGAAACCACCTTTGCACTTGTATTCGAGTGGAAAATCCACTTTTCGCACTTGTGTTAGTGTTGAAAAACCACTTTTCGCACTTGTATTAGTGTGGAAAAACCACTTTTCGCACTTGTATTAGTATGGAAAAACCACTTTTCGCACTTGTGTTAGTGTTGAAAAACCACTTTTTGCACTTGTATTAGTGTGGAAAAACAACTTTTGGCACTTGTGTTAGTGTTGAAAAACCACTTTTCGCACTTGTGTTGGTGCAGGAAACCACTTTTGCACTTGTATTAATGTGGAAAATCCACTTTTCGCACTTGTGTTAGTGTTGAAAAACCACTTTTCGCACTTGTGTTAGTGTTGAAAAACCACTTTTCGCACTTGTGTTGGTGCAGGAAACCACTTTTGCACTTGTATTAGTGTGGAAAAAACATTTTTTGCACTTGTGATAGTGTTGAAGAACCACTTTTCGCACTTGTGTTAGTGTTGAAAAACCACTTTTCGCACTTGTGTTGGTGCAGGAAACCACTTTTGCACTTGTATTAGTGTGGAAAAACCACCTTTCACACTTGTGGTAGTGTTGAAAAACCACTTTTCGCACTTGTGTTAGTGTTGAAAAACCACTTTTCGCACTTGTGTTGTTGCAGGAAACCACTTTTGCACTTGTATTAGTGTGGAAAAACCACTTTTCGCACTTGTGTTAGTGTTGAAAAACCACTTTTCGCACTTGTGTTAGTGTTGAAAAACCACTTTTCGCACTTGTGTTGTTGCAGGAAACCACTTTTGCACTTGTATTAGTGTGGAAAAACCACTTTTCGCACTTGTGTTAGTGTTGAAAAACCACTTTTCGCACTTGTGTTAGTGTTGAAAAACCACTTTTCGCACTTGTGTTGGTGCAGGAAACCATTTTTGCACTTGTATTAGTGTGGCAAAAACACTTTTTGCACTTGTGATAGTGTTGAAAAACCACTTTTCGCACTTGTGTTGGTGCAGGAAACCACTTTTGCACTTGTATTAGTGTGGAAAAAACACTTTTTGCACTTGTGATAGTGTTGAAAAACCACTTTTCGCACTTGTGTTAGTGTTGAAAAACCACTTTTCGCACTTGTGTTAGTGTTGAAAAACCACTTTTTGCACTTGTATTAGTGTGGAAAAACAACTTTTGGCACTTGTGTTAGTGTTGAAAAACCACTTTTCGCACTTGTGTTGGTGCAGGAAACCACTTTTGCACTTGTATTAATGTGGAAAATCCACTTTTCGCACTTGTGTTAGTGTTGAAAAACCACTTTTCGCACTTGTGTTAGTGTTGAAAAACCACTTTTCGCACTTGTGTTGGTGCAGGAAACCACTTTTGCACTTGTATTAGTGTGGAAAAAACATTTTTTGCACTTGTGATAGTGTTGAAGAACCACTTTTCGCACTTGTGTTAGTGTTGAAAAACCACTTTTCGCACTTGTGTTGGTGCAGGAAACCACTTTTGCACTTGTATTAGTGTGGAAAAACCACCTTTCACACTTGTGGTAGTGTTGAAAAACCACTTTTCGCACTTGTGTTAGTGTTGAAAAACCACTTTTCGCACTTGTGTTGTTGCAGGAAACCACTTTTGCACTTGTATTAGTGTGGAAAAACCACTTTTCGCACTTGTGTTAGTGTTGAAAAACCACTTTTCGCACTTGTGTTAGTGTTGAAAAACCACTTTTCGCACTTGTGTTGTTGCAGGAAACCACTTTTGCACTTGTATTAGTGTGGAAAAACCACTTTTCGCACTTGTGTTAGTGTTGAAAAACCACTTTTCGCACTTGTGTTAGTGTTGAAAAACCACTTTTCGCACTTGTGTTGGTGCAGGAAACCATTTTTGCACTTGTATTAGTGTGGCAAAAACACTTTTTGCACTTGTGATAGTGTTGAAAAACCACTTTTCGCACTTGTGTTGGTGCAGGAAACCACTTTTGCACTTGTATTAGTGTGGAAAAAACACTTTTTGCACTTGTGATAGTGTTGAAAAACCACTTTTCGCACTTGTGTTAGTGTTGAAAAACCACTTTTCGCACTTGTGTTGGTGCAGGAATCCACTTTTGCACTTGTATTAGTGTGGAAAAAACACTTTTTGCACTTGTGATAGTGTTGAAAAACCACTTTTCGCACTTGTGTTAGTGTTGAAAACCACTTTTCGCACTTGTGTTGGTGCAGGAAACCACTTTTGCACTTGTATTAGTGTGGCAAAACCACTTTTCGCACTTGTGTTAGTGTTGAAAAACCACTTTTCGCACTTGTGTTAGTGTTGAAAAACCACTTTTCGCACTTGTGATCGTGTTGAAAAACCACTTTTCGCACATGTGTTAGTGTTGAAAAACCACTTTTCGCACTTGTGTTGGTGCAGGAAACCACTTTTGCACGTGTATTAGTGTTGAAAAACCACTTTTCGCACTTGTGTTAGTATTGAAAAACCACTTTTCGCACTTGTGTTAGTGTTGAAAAACCACTTTTCGCCCTTGTGTTGGTGCAGGAAACCACTTTTGCACTTGTATTAGTGTGGAAAAACCACTTTTCGCACTTGTGTTAGTGTTGAAAAACCACTTTTCGCACTTGTGTTAGTGTTGAAAAACCACTTTTCGCACTTGTGTTGGTGCAGGAATCCACTTTTGCACTTGTATTAGTGTGGAAAAAACACTTTTTGCACTTGTGATAGTGTTGAAAAACCACTTTTCGCACTTGTGTTAGTGTTGAAAACCACTTTTCGCACTTGTGTTGGTGCAGGAAACCACTTTTGCACTTGTATTAGTGTGGCAAAACCACTTTTCGCACTTGTGTTAGTGTTGAAAAACCACTTTTCGCACTTGTGTTAGTGTTGAAAAACCACTTTTCGCACTTGTGATCGTGTTGAAAAACCACTTTTCGCACATGTGTTAGTGTTGAAAAACCACTTTTCGCACTTGTGTTGGTGCAGGAAACCACTTTTGCACTTGTATTAGTGTGTAAAAACCACTTTTCGCACTTGTGTTAGTATTGAAAAACCACTTTTCGCACTTGTGTTAGTGTTGAAAAACCACTTTTCGCCCTTGTGTTGGTGCAGGAAACCACTTTTGCACTTGTATTAGTGTGGAAAAACCACTTTTCGCACTTGTGTTAGTGTTGAAAACCACTTTTCGCACTTGTGTTGGTGCAGGAAACCACTTTTGCACTTGTATTAGTGTGGAAAAACCACTTTTCGCACTTGTGTTAGTGTTGAAAAACCACTTTTCGCACTTGTGTTAGTGTTGAAAAACCACTTTTCGCACTTGTGTTAGTGTTGAAAAACCACTTTTCGAACTTGTGTTAGTGTTGAAAAACCACTTTTCGCACTTGTGTTGGTGCAGGAACCACTTTTGCACTTGTATTAGTGTGGAAAAAACATTTTTTGCACTTGTGATAGTGTTGAAAAACCACTTTTCGCACTTGTGTTGGTGCAGGAAACCACTTTTGCACTTGTATTAGTGTGGAAAAACCACTTTTCGCACTTGTGTTAGTGTTGAAAAACCACTTTTCACACTTTTGTTAGTGTTGAAAAACCACTTTTCGCACTTGTGTTAGTGTTGAAAAACCACTTTTCGCACTTGTGTTAGTGTTGAAAAACCACTTTTCGCACTTGTGTTGGTGCAGGAAACCACTTTTGCACTTGTATTAGTGTGGAAAAAACACTTTTTGCACTTGTGATAGTGTTGAAAAACCACTTTTCGCACTTGTGTTAGTGTGGAAAAACCACTTTTCGCACTTGTGTTAGTGTTGAAAAACCACTTTTCGCACTTGTGTTAGTGTTGAAAAACCACTTTTCGCACTTGTGTTAGTGTTGAAAAACTACTTTTCGCACTTGTGTTGGTGCAGGAAACCACTTTTGCACTTGTATTAGTGTGGAAAAAACACTTTTTGCACTTGTGATGGTGTTGAAAAACCACTTTTCGCACTTGTATTAGTGTTGAAAAACCACTTTTCGCACTTGTGTTGGTGCACGAAACCACTTTTGCACTTGTATTAGTGTGGAAAAACCACTTTTTGCACTTGTGTTAGTGTCGAAAAACCACTTTTCGCACATGTGTTGGTGTGGGAAACCACTTTTGCACTTGTATTAGTGTGGAAAAAACACTTTTTGCACTTGTGATAGTGTTGAAAAACCACTTTTTGCACTTGTGTTAGTGTTGAAAAACCACTTTTCGCACTTGTGTTGGTGCAGGAAACCACTTTTGCACTTGTATTAGTGTGTAAAAACCACTTTTCGCACTTGTGTTAGTATTGAAAAACCACTTTTCGCACTTGTGTTAGTGTTGAAAAACCACTTTTCGCACTTGTGTTAGTGTTGAAAAACCACTTTTCGCCCTTGTGTTGGTGCAGGAAACCACTTTTGCACTTGTATTAGTGTGGAAAAACCACTTTTCGCACTTGTGTTAGTGTTGAAAACCACTTTTCGCACTTGTGTTGGTGCAGGAAACCACTTTTGCACTTGTATTAGTGTGGAAAACCACTTTTCGCACTTGTGTTAGTGTTGAAAAACCACTTTTCGCACTTGTGTTAGTCTGGAAAAACCACTTTTCGCACTTGTGTTAGTGTTGAAAAACCACTTTTCGAACATGTGTTAGTGTTGAAAAACCACTTTTCGCACTTGTGTTGGTGCAGGAAACCACTTTTGCACTTGTATTAGTGTGGAAAAAACACTTTTTGCACTTGTGATAGTGTTGAAAAACCACTTTTCGCACTTGTGTTGGTGCAGGAAACCACTGTTGCACTTGTATTAGTGTGGAAAAAACACTTTTTGCACTTGTGATAGTGTTGAAAAACCACTTTTCGCACTTGTGTTAGTGTTGAAAAACCACTTTTCGCACTTGTGTTGGTGCAGGAAACCACTTTTGCACTTGTATTAGTGTGGAAAAACCACTTTTCGCACTTGTGTTAGTATTGAAAAACAACTTTTCGCACTTGTGTTGGTGCAGGAAACCACTTTTGCACTTGTATTAGTGTGGAAAAACCACTTTTCGCACTTGTGTTAGTGTTGAAAAACCACTTTTTGCACTTGTATTAGTGTGGAAAAACCACTTTTGGCACTTGTGTTAGTGTTGAAAAACCACTTTTCGCACTTGTGTTGGTGCAGGAAACCACATTTGCACTTGTATTAGTGTGGAAAAAACACTTTTCGCACTTGTGTTAGTGTTGAAAAACAACTTTTCGCACTTGTGTTAGTGTTGAAAAACCACTTTTCGCACTTGTGTTGGTGCAGGAACCACTTTTGCACTTGTATTAGTGTGGAAAAACATTTTTTGCACTTGTGATAGTGTTGAAAAACCACTTTTCGCACTTGTGTTGGTGCAGGAAACCACTTTTGCACTTGTATTAGTGTGGAAAAACCACTTTTCGCACTTGTGTTAGTGTTGAAAAACTACTTTTCACACTTTTGTTAGTGTTGAAAAACCACTTTTCGCACTTGTGTTAGTGTTGAAAAACCACTTTTCGCACTTGTGTTAGTGTTGAAAAACCACTTTTCGCACTTGTGTTGGTGCAGGAAACCACTTTTGCACTTGTATTAGTGTGGAAAAAACACTTTTTGCACTTGTGATAGTGTTGAAAAACCACTTTTCGCACTTGTATTAGTGTTGAAAAACCACTTTTCGCACTTGTGTTGGTGCACGAAACCACTTTTGCACTTGTATTAGTGTGGAAAAACCACTTTTTGCACTTGTGTTAGTGTCGAAAAACCACTTTTCGCACATGTGTTGGTGTGGGAAACCACTTTTGCACTTGTATTAGTGTGGAAAAAACACTTTTTGCACTTGTGATAGTGTTGAAAAACCACTTTTTGCACTTGTGTTAGTGTTGAAAAACCACTTTTCGCACTTGTGTTGGTGCAGGAAACCACTTTTGCACTTGTATTAGTGTGTAAAAACCACTTTTCGCACTTGTGTTAGTATTGAAAAACCACTTTTCGCACTTGTGTTAGTGTTGAAAAACCACTTTTCGCACTTGTGTTAGTGTTGAAAAACCACTTTTCGCCCTTGTGTTGGTGCAGGAAACCACTTTTGCACTTGTATTAGTGTGGAAAAACCACTTTTCGCACTTGTGTTAGTGTTGAAAACCACTTTTCGCACTTGTGTTGGTGCAGGAAACCACTTTTGCACTTGTATTAGTGTGGAAAACCACTTTTCGCACTTGTGTTAGTGTTGAAAAACCACTTTTCGCACTTGTGTTAGTCTGGAAAAACCACTTTTCGCACTTGTGTTAGTGTTGAAAAACCACTTTTCGAACATGTGTTAGTGTTGAAAAACCACTTTTCGCACTTGTGTTGGTGCAGGAAACCACTTTTGCACTTGTATTAGTGTGGAAAAAACACTTTTTGCACTTGTGATAGTGTTGAAAAACCACTTTTCGCACTTGTGTTGGTGCAGGAAACCACTTTTGCACTTGTATTAGTGTGGAAAAAACACTTTTTGCACTTGTGATAGTGTTGAAAAACCACTTTTCGCACTTGTGTTAGTGTTGAAAAACCACTTTTCGCACTTGTGTTGGTGCAGGAAACCACTTTTGCACTTGTATTAGTGTGGAAAAACCACTTTTCGCACTTGTGTTAGTATTGAAAAACAACTTTTCGCACTTGTGTTGGTGCAGGAAACCACTTTTGCACTTGTATTAGTGTGGAAAAACCACTTTTCGCACTTGTGTTAGTGTTGAAAAACCACTTTTTGCACTTGTATTAGTGTGGAAAAACCACTTTTGGCACTTGTGTTAGTGTTGAAAAACCACTTTTCGCACTTGTGTTGGTGCAGGAAACCACATTTGCACTTGTATTAGTGTGGAAAAAACACTTTTCGCACTTGTGTTAGTGTTGAAAAACAACTTTTCGCACTTGTGTTAGTGTTGAAAAACCACTTTTCGCACTTGTGTTGGTGCAGGAACCACTTTTGCACTTGTATTAGTGTGGAAAAACATTTTTTGCACTTGTGATAGTGTTGAAAAAACACTTTTCGCACTTGTGTTGGTGCAGGAAACCACTTTTGCACTTGTATTAGTGTGGAAAAACCACTTTTCGCACTTGTGTTAGTGTTGAAAAACCACTTTTCACACTTTTGTTAGTGTTGAAAAACCACTTTTCGCACTTGTGTTAGTGTTGAAAAACCACTTTTCGCACTTGTGTTAGTGTTGAAAAACCACTTTTCGCACTTGTGTTGGTGCAGGAAACCACTTTTGCACTTGTATTAGTGTGGAAAAAACACTTTTTGCACTTGTGATAGTGTTGAAAAACCACTTTTCGCACTTGTATTAGTGTTGAAAAACCACTTTTCGCACTTGTGTTGGTGCACGAAACCACTTTTGCACTTGTATTAGTGTGGAAAAACCACTTTTTGCACTTGTGTTAGTGTCGAAAAACCACTTTTCGCACTTGTGTTGGTGTGGGAAACCACTTTTGCACTTGTGTTAGTGTTGAAAAACCACTTTTCGCACTTGTGTTAGTGTTGAAAAACCACTTTTCGCACTTGTGTTAGTGTTGAAAAACTACTTTTCGCACTTGTGTTGGTGCAGGAAACCACTTTTGCACTTGTATTAGTGTGGAAAAAACACTTTTTGCACTTGTGATAGTGTTGAAAAACCACTTTTCGCACTTGTATTAGTGTTGAAAAACCACTTTTCGCACTTGTGTTGGTGCACGAAACCACTTTTGCACTTGTATTAGTGTGGAAAAACCACTTTTTGCACTTGTGTTAGTGTCGAAAAACCACATTTCGCACTTGTGTTGGTGCAGGAAACCACTTTTGCACTTGTATTAGTGTGTAAAAACCACTTTTCGCACTTGTGTTAGTATTGAAAAACCACTTTTCGCACTTGTGTTAGTGTTGAAAAACCACTTTTCGCACTTGTGTTAGTGTTGAAAAACCACTTTTTGCACTTGTGTTAGTGTGGAAAAACCACTTTTCGCACTTGTGTTAGTGTTGAAAAACCACTTTTCGCACTTGTGTTAGTGTTGAAAAACCACTTTTCGCACTTGTGTTAGTGTTGAAAAACTACTTTTCGCACTTGTGTTGGTGCAGGAAACCACTTTTGCACTTGTATTAGTGTGGAAAAAACACTTTTTGCACTTGTGATAGTGTTGAAAAACCACTTTTCGCACTTGTATTAGTGTTGAAAAACCACTTTTCGCACTTGTGTTGGTGCACGAAACCACTTTTGCACTTGTATTAGTGTGGAAAAACCACTTTTTGCACTTGTGTTAGTGTCGAAAAACCACTTTTCGCACATGTGTTGGTGTGGGAAACCACTTTTGCACTTGTATTAGTGTGGAAAAAACACTTTTTGCACTTGTGATAGTGTTGAAAAACCACT
>NW_027618084.1:0-86027 GCF_964187855.1 Myxine glutinosa | reverse complement strand
GAAAACCACTTTTCGCACTTGTGTTAGTGTTGAAAAACCACTTTTTGCACTTGTGTTAGTGTTGAAAAACCACTTTTCGCACTTGTGTTGGTGCAGGAAACCACTTTTGCACTTGTATTGGTGTGGAAAAAACAGTTTTTGCACTTGTGATAGTGTTGAAAAACCACTTTTCGCACTTGTGTTAGTGTTGAAAAACACTTTTCGCACTTGTGTTGGTGCAGGAAAACCACTTTTGCACTTGTGTTAGTGTTGAAAAACCACTTTTCACACTTGTGTTGGTGCAGGAAACCACTTTTGCACTTGTATTAGTGTGGAAAAAACACTTTTTGCACTTGTGATAGTGTTCGAAAAACCACTTTTGCACTTGTATTAGTGTGAAAAACCACTTTTCGCACTTGTGTCGGTGTTGAAAAACCACTTTTCGCACTTGTGTTGGTGCAGGAAACCACTTTTGCACTTGTATTAGTGTGGAAAAAACACTGTTTGCACTTGTGATAGTGCTTGAAAAACCACTTTTCGCACTTGTGTTAGTGTTGAAAAACCACTTTTCGCACTTGTGTTGGTGCAGGAAACCACTTTTGCACTTGTATTAGTGTGGAAAAAACACTTTTCGCACTTGTGTTAGTGTTGAAAAACCACTTTTTCGCACTTGTGTTAGTGTTGAAAAACCACTTTTCGCACTTGTGTTAGTGTGAAAAACCACTTTTCGCACTTGTGAGGTGCAGGAAACCACTTTTGCACTTGTATTAGTGTGGAAACCACTTTTTGCACTTGTCGATAGTGTTGAAAACCACTTTTCGCACTTGTGTTTGTGTTGAAAAACCACTTTTCGCACTTGTGTTGGTGCAGGGAAACCACTTTTGCACTTGTATTAGTGTTGAAAAACCACTTTTCGCACTTGTGTTAGTGTGAAAAAACACTTTTCGCACTTGTGTTGGTGCAGGAAACCACTTTTGCACTTGTATTAGTGTGGAAAAAACACTTTTTGCACTTGTGATAGTGTTGAAAAACCACTTTTCGCCACTTGTGTTAGTGTTGAAAAACCACTTTTTGCACTTGTGTTGGTGCAGGAAACCACCTTTGCACTTGTATTAGTGTGGAAAAAACCACTTTTCGCACTTGTGTTAGTGTTGAAAAACCACTTTTCGCACTTGTGTTAGTGTTGAAAAACCACTTTTCGCACTTGTGTTGGTGCAGGAAACACTTTTGCACTTGTATTAGTGTGGAAAAAACACTTTTTGCACTTGTGATAGTATTGAAAAACCACTTTTCGCACTTGTGTTAGTGTTGAAAAACCACTTTTTGCACTTGTGTTAGTGTTGAAAAACCACTTTTTCGCACTTGTGTTGGTGCAGGAAACCACTTTTGCACTTGTATTGGTGTGGAAAAAACACTTTTTGCACTTGTGATAGTGTTGAAAAACCACTTTTCGCACTTGTGTTAGTGTTGAAAAACCACTTTTCGCACTTGTGTGGTGCAGGAAACCACTTTTGCACTTGCATTAGTGTGGAAAAACCACTTTTCGCACTTGTTTTAGTGTTGAAAAACACTTTTCGCACTTGTGTTAGTGTTGAAAAACCACTTTTCGCACTTGTGTTAGTGTTGAAAAACCACTTTTTGCACTTGTGTTAGTGTTGAAAAACCACTTTTCGCACTTGTGTTGGTGCAGGAAACCACTTTTGCACTTGTATTGGTGTGGAAAAAACACTTTTTGCACTTGTGATAGTGTTGAAAACCACTTTTCCGCACTTGTGTTAGTGTTGAAAAACCACTTTTCGCACTTGTGGTGGTGCAGGAAACCACTTTTGCACTTGTATTAGTGTGGAAAAACCACTTTTCGCACTTGTGTTAGTGTTGAAAAACCACTTTTCGCACTTGTGTTAGTGTTGAAAAACCACTTTTCGCACTTGTGTTAGTGTTGAAAACCCACTTTTCGCACCTTGTGTTGGTGCAGGAAACCACTTTTGCACTTGTATTAGTGTGGAAAAACACTTTTCGCACTTGTGTTAGTGTGAAAAACTACTTTTCGCACTTGTGTTAGTGTGAAAAACCACTTTTCGCACTTGTGTTGGTGCAGGAAACCACTTTTGCACTTGTATTAGTGTGAAAAAACACTTTTTGCACTTGTGTTAGTGTTGAAAAACCACTTTTCGCACTTGTGTTAGTGTTGAAAAACCACTTTTCACACTTGTGTTGGTGCAGGAAACCACTTTTGCACTTGCATTAGTGTGGAAAAAAACACTTTTTGGACTTGTGATAGTGTTGGAAAACCACTTTTTGCACTTGTGTTAGTGCTGCAAAAACCACTTTTCGCACTTGTGTGGTGCAGGAAACCACTTTTGCACTTGTATTAGTGTGGAAAAACCACTTTTCGCACTTGTGTTAGTGTTGAAAAACCACTTTTCGCACTTGTGTTAGTGTTGAAAAAACACTTTTCGCACTTGTGTTAGTGTTGAAAAAACACTTTCCGCACTTGTGTTGGTGCAGGAAACCACTTTTGCACTTGTATTAGTGTGAAAAACACTTTTCGCACTTGTGTTAGTGTGAAAAACCACTTTTCGCACTTGTGTTAGTGTTGAAAAAACACTTTTCGCACTTGTGTTGGTGCAGGAAACCACTTTTGCACTTGTAATAGTGTGGAAAAAACACTTTTCGCACTTGCTGTTAGTGTTGAAAAACCACTTTTCACACTTGTGTTGGTGCAGGAAACCACTTTTGCACATGTATTAGTGTGGAAAAAAACACTTTTCGCACTTGTGTTAGTGTGAAAAACCACTTTTCGCACTAGTGTTCGTGTTGAAAAACCACTTTTCGCACTTGTGTTGGTGCAGGAAACCACTTTTGCACTTGTATTAGTGTGGAAAAAAACACTTTTTGCACTTGTGATTGTGTTGAAAAACCACTTTTCGCACTTGTGTTAGTGTTGAAAAACCACTTTTCGCACTTGTGTTGGTGCAGGAAACCACTTTTGCACTTGTATTAGTGTGGAAAAACCACTTTTCGCACTTGTGTTAGTGTGAAAAACCACTTTTCGCACTTGTGTTGGTGCAGGAAACCACTTTTGCACTTGTATTAGTGTGGAAAAACACTTTTTGCACTTGTGATTGTGTTGAAAACCCACTTTTCGCACTTGTGTTAGTGTTGAAAAACACTTTTCGCACTTGTGTTGGTGCAGGAAACCACTTTTGCACTTGTATTAGTGTGGAAAAACCACTTTTCGCACTTGTGTTAGTGTTGAAAAACCACTTTTCACACTTGTGTTAGTGTTGAAAAACCACTTTCCGCACTTGTGTTGGTTCAGGAAACCACTTTTGCACTTGTATTAGTGTGGAAAAAACCACTTTTCGCACTTGTGTTAGTGTTGAAAAACCACTTTTCCGCACTTGTGTTAGTGTTGAAAAACCACTTTTCGCACTTGTGTTGGTGCAGGAAACCACTTTCTGCACTTGTATTAGTGTGGAAAAAACAGTTTTTGCACTTGTGATAGTGTTGAAAAACCACTTTTCGCACTTGTGTTAGTGTTGAAAAACCACTTTTCGCACTTGTGTTGGTGCCGGAAACCACTTTTGCACTTGTATTAGTGTGGAAAAACCACTTTTCGCACCTTGTGTTAGTGTTGAACAACCACTTTTCGCACTTGTGTTAGTGTTGAAAACCACTTTTCGCACTTGTGTTGGTGCAGGAAACCACTTTTGCACTTGTATTAGTGTGGAAAAAACACTTTTTGCACTTGTGATAGTGTTGAAAAACCACTTTTCGCACTTGTGTTGGTGCAGGAAACCACTTTTGCACTTGTATTAGTGTGGAAAAACCACTTTTCGCACTTGTGTTAGTGTTGAAAAACCACTTTTCGCACTTGTGTTAGTGTTGAAAAACCACTTTTCACACTTGTGTTGGTGCAGGAAACCACTTTTGCACTTGTATTAGTGTGGAAAAAACACTTTTTGCACTTGTGATAGTGTTCGAAAAACCACTTTTGCACTTGTATTAGTGTGGAAAAACCACTTTTCGCACTTGTGTCGGTGTGGAAAAACCACTTTTCGCACTTGTGTTGGTGCAGGAAACCACTTTTGCACTTGTATTAGTGTGGAAAAAACACTTATTGCACTTGTGATTTGTGTTGAAAACCACTTTTCGCACTTGTGTTAGTGTTGAAAAACCACTTTTCGCACTTGTGTTGGTGCAGGAAACCACTTTTGCACTTGTATTAGTGTGGAAAAACCACTTTTCGCACTTGTGTTAAGTGTTGAAAAACCACTTTTCGCACTTGTGTTGGTGCAGGAAACCACTTTTGCACTTGTATTAGTGTGGAAAAAACACTTTTTGCACTTGTGATTGTGTTGAAAAACCACTTTTCGCACTTGTGTTAGTGTTGAAAAACCACTTTTCGCACTTGTGTTGGTGCAGGAAACCACTTTTGCACTTGTATTAGTGTGGAAAAACCACTTTTCGCACTTGTGTTAAGTGTTGAAAAACCACTTTTCACACTTGTGTTAGTGTTGAAAAACCACTTTCCGCACTTGTGTTGGTTCAGGAAACCACTTTCTGCACTTGTATTAGTGTGGAAAAACCACTTTTCGCACTTGTGTTAGTGTTGAAAAACCACTTTTCGCACTTGTGTTAGTGTTGAAAAACCACTTTTCGCACTTGTGTTGGTGCAGGAAACCACTTTTGCACTTGTATTAGTGTGGAAAAAACAGTTTTTGCACTTGTGATAGTGTTGAAAAACCACTTTTCGCACTTGTGTTAGTGTTGAAAAACCACTTTTCGCACCTGTGTTGGTGCCGGAAACCACTTTTGCACTTGTATTAGTGTGGAAAAACCACTTTTCGCACTTGTGTTAGTGTTGAACAACCACTTTTCGCACTTGTGTTAGTGTTGAAAAACCACTTTTCGCACTTGTGTTGGTGCAGGAAACCACTTTTGCACTTGTATTAGTGTGGAAAAAACACTTTTTGCACTTGTGATAGTGTTGAAAAACCACTTTTCGCACTTGTGTTGGTGCAGGAAACCACTTTTGCACTTGTATTAGTGTGGAAAAACCACTTTTCGCACTTGTGTTAGTGTTGAAAAACCACTTTTCGCACTTGTGTTAGTGTTGAAAAACCACTTTTCACACTTGTGTTGGTGCAGGAAACCACTTTTGCACTTGTATTAGTGTGGAAAAAAACACTTTTTGCACTTGTGATAGTGTTCGAAAAAACCACTTTTGCACTTGTATTAGTGTGGAAAACCACTTTTCGCACTTGTGTCGGTGTGGAAAAACCACTTTTCGCACTTGTGTTGGTGCAGGAAACCACTTTTGCACTTGTATTAGTGTGGAAAAAACACTGTTTGCACTTGTGATAGTGTTGAAAAACCACTTTTCGCACTTGTGTTAGTGTTGAAAAACCACTTTTCGCACTTGTGTTGGTGCAGGAAACCACTTTTGCACTTGTATTAGTGTGGAAAAAACACTTTTCGCACTTGTGTTAGTGTTGAAAACCACTTTTCGCACTTGTGTTAGTGTTGAAAAACCACTTTTCGCACTTGTGTTAGTGTTGAAAAACCACTTTTCGCACTTGTGTTGGTGCAGGAAACCACTTTTGCACTTGTATTAGTGTGGAAAACCACTTTTTGCACTTGTGATAGTGTTGAAAACCACTTTTCGCACTTGTGTTTGTGTTAAAAAACCACTTTTCGCACTTGTGTTGGTGCAGGAAACCACTTTTGCACTTGTATTAGTGTGGAAAAAAACACTTTTTGCACTTGTGATAGTGTTGAAAAACCACTTTTCGCACTTGTGTTAGTGTTGAAAAACCACTTTTTGCACTTGTGTTGGTGCAGGAAACCACCTTTGCACTTGTATTAGTGTGGAAAAACCACTTTTCGCACTTGTGTTAGTGTTGAAAAAACCACTTTTCGCACTTGTGTTAGTGTTGAAAAACCACTTTTCGCACTTGTGTTGGTGCAGGAAACCACTTTTGCACCTTGTATTAGTGTGGAAAAAACACTTTTTGCACTTGTGATAGTGTTCGAAAAACCACTTTTCCACTTGTATTAGTGTGGAAAAACCACTTTTCGCACTTGTGTCGGTGTTGAAAAACCACTTTTCGCACTTGTGTTGGTGCAGGAAACCACTTTTGCACTTGTATTAGTGTGGAAAAAACACTGTTTGCACTTGTGATAGTGTTGAAAAACCACTTTTCGCACTTGTGTTAGTGTTGAAAAACCACTTTTCGCACTTGTGTTGGTGCAGGAAACCACTTTTGCACTTGTATTAGTGTGGAAAAACACTTTACGCACTTGTGTTAGTGTTGAAAAACCACTTTTCGCACTTGTGTTAGTGTTGAAAAACCACTTTTCGCACTTGTGTTAGTGTTGAAAAACCACTTTTCGCACTTGTGTTGGTGCAGGAAACCACTTTTGCACTTGTATTAGTGTGGAAAAACCACTTTTTGCACTTGTGATAGTGTTGAAAACCACTTTTCGCACTTGTGTTTGTGTTGAAAAACCACTTTTCGCACTTGTGTTGGTGCAGGAAACCACTTTTGCACTTGTATTAGTGTTGAAAAACCACTTTTCGCACTTGTGTTAGTGTTGAAAAACCACTTTTCGCACTTGTGTTGGTGCAGGAAACCACTTTTTGCACTTGTATTAGTGTGGAAAAAACACTTTTTGCACTTGTGATAGTGTTGAAAAACCACTTTTCGCACTTGTGTTAGTGTTGAAAAACCACTTTTTGCACTTGTGTTGGTGCAGGAACCACCTTTGCACTTGTATTAGTGTGGAAAAACCACTTTTCGCACTTGTGTTAGTGTTGAAAACCACCTTTTCGCACTTGTGTTAGTGTTGAAAAACCACTTTTCGCACTTGTGTTGGTGCAGGAAACCACTTTTGCACTTGTATTAGTGTGGAAAAAACCACTTTTTGCACTTGTGATAGTATTGAAAAACCACTTTCTCGCACTTGTGTTAGTGTTGAAAACCACTTTTTGCACTTGTGTTAGTGTTGAAAAACCACTTTTCGCACTTGTGTTGGTGCAGGAAACCACTTTTGCACTTGTATTGGTGTGGAAAAAACACTTTTTGCACTTGTGATAGTGTTAAAAAACCACTTTTCGCATTTGTGTTAGTGTTGAAAAACCACTTTTCGCACTTGTGTTGGTGCAGGAAACCACTTTTGCACTTGCATTAGTGTGGAAAACCACTTTTCGCACTTGTTTTAGTGTTGAAAAACCACTTTTCGCACTTTTGTTAGTGTTGAAAAACCACTTTTCGCACTTGTGTTAGTGTTTAAAAACCACTTTTTGCACTTGTGTTAGTGTTGAAAAACCACTTTTTCGCACTTGTGTTGGTGCAGGAAACCACTTTTGCACTTGTATTGGTGTGGAAAAAACAGTTTTTGCACTTGTGATAGTGTTGAAAAACCACTTTTCGCACTTGTGTTAGTGTTGAAAAACCACTTTTCGCACTTGTGTTGGTGCAGGAAACCACTTTTGCACTTGTGTTAGTGTTGAAAACCACTTTTCACACTTGTGTTGGTGCAGGAAACCACTTTTGCACTTGTATTAGTGTGGAAAAAACACTTTTTGCACTTGTGATAGTGTTCGAAAAACCACTTTTGCACTTGTATTAGTGTGGAAAAACCACTTTTCGCACTTGTGTCGGTGTTGAAAACCACTTTTCGCACTTGTGTTGGTGCAGGAAACCACTTTTGCACTTGTATTAGTGTGGAAAAAACACTGTTTGCACTTGTGATAGTGTTGAAAAAACCACTTTTCGCACTTGTGTTAGTGTTGAAAAACCACTTTTCGCACTTGTGTGGTGCAGAAAACCACTTTTGCACTTGTATTAGTGTGGAAAAAACACTTTTCGCACTTGTGTTAGTGTTGAAAAACAACTTTTCGCACTTGTGTTAGTGTTGAAAAACCACTTTTCGCACCTGTGTTAGTGTTGAAAAACCACTTTTCGCACTTGTGTTGGTGCAGGAAACCACTTTTGCACTTGTATTAGTGTGGAAAACCACTTTTTTGCACTTGTGATAGTGTTGAAAACCACTTTTCGCACTTGTGTTTGTGTTGAAAAACCACTTTTCGCACTTGTGTTGGTGCAGGAAACCACTTTTGCACTTGTATTAGTGTTGAAAACCACTTTTCGCACTTGTGTTAGTGTTGAAAAACCACTTTTCGCACTTGTGTTGGTGCAGGAAACCACTTTTGCACTTGTATTAGTGTGGAAAAAACACTTTTTGCACTTGTGATAGTGTTGAAAAAACCACTTTTCGCACTTGTGTTAGTGTTGAAAAACCACTTTTTGCACTTGTGTTGGTGCAGGAAACCACCTTTGCACTTGTATTAGTGTGGAAAAACCACTTTTCGCACTTGTGTTAGTGTTGAAAAACCACTTTTCGCACTTGTGTAGTGTTGAAAAACCACTTTTCGCACTTGTGTTGGTGCAGGAAACCACTTTTGCACTTGTATTAGTGTGGAAAAAACACTTTTTGCACTTGTGATAGTATTGAAAAACCACTTTTCGCACTTGTGTTAGTGTTGAAAAACCACTTTTTGCACTTGTGTTAGTGTTGAAAACCACTTTTCGCACTTGTGTTGGTGCAGGAAACCACTTTTGCACTTGTATTGGTGTGGAAAAAACACTTTTTGCACTTGTGATAGTGTTGAAAACCACTTTTCGCACTTGTGTTAGTGTTGAAAAACCACTTTTCGCACTTGTGTTGGTGCAGGAAACCACTTTTGCACTTGCATTAGTGTGGAAAAACCACTTTTCGCACTTGTTTTAGTGTTGAAAAACCACTTTTCGCACTTGTGTTAGTGTTGAAAAACCACTTTTCGCACTTGTGTTAGTGTTGAAAAACCACTTTTTGCACTTGTGTTAGTGTTGAAAAACCACTTTTCGCACTTGTGTTGGTGCAGGAAACCACTTTGCACTTGTATTGGTGTGGAAAAAACACTTTTTGTACTTGTGATAGTGTTGAAAACCACTTTTCGCACTTGTGTTAGTGTTGAAAAACCACTTTTCGCACTTGTGTTGGTGCAGGAAACCACTTTTGCACTTGTATTAGTGTGGAAAAACCACTTTTCGCACTTGTGTTAGTGTTGAAAAACCACTTTTCGCACTTGTGTTAGTGTTGAAAAACCACTTTTCGCACTTGTGTTAGTGTTGAAAAACCACTTTTCGCACTTGTGTTGGTGCAGGGAAACCACTTTTGCACTTGTATTAGTGTGGAAAAAACACTTTTCGCACTTGTGTTAGTGTTGAAAAACTACTTTTCGCACTTGTGTTAGTGTTGAAAAACCACTTTTCGCACTTGTGTTGGTGCAGGAAACCACTTTTTGCACTTGTATTAGTGTGGAAAAAACACTTTTTGCACTTGTGTTAGTGTTGAAAAACCACTTTTCGCACTTGTGTTAGTGTTGAAAAACCACTTTTCACACTTGTGTTGGTGCAGGAAACCACTTTTGCACTTGCATTAGTGTGGAAAAAACACTTTTTGGACTTGTGATAGTGTTGGAAAACCACTTTTTGCACTTGTGTTAGTGTTGAAAAACCACTTTTCGCACTTGTGTTGGTGCAGGAAACCACTTTTGCACTTGTATTAGTGTGGAAAAACCACTTTTCGCACTTGTGTTAGTGTTGAAAAACCACTTTTCGCACTTGTGTTAGTGTTGAAAAACCACTTTTCGCACTTGTGTTAGTGTTGAAAAAACACTTTCCGCACTTGTGTTGGTGCAGGAAACCACTTTTGCACTTGTATTAGTGTGGAAAAACACTTTTCGCACTTGTGTTAGTGTTGAAAAACCACTTTCGCACTTGTGTTAGTGTTGAAAAAACACTTTTCGCACTTGTGTTGGTGCAGGAAACCACTTTTGCACTTGTATTAGTGTGGAAAAACACTTTTCGCACTTGTGTTAGTGTTGAAAAACCACTTTTCACACTTGTGTTGGTGCAGGAAACCACTTTTGCACATGTATTAGTGTGGAAAAAACACTTTTCGCACTTGTGTTAGTGTTGAAAAACCACTTTTCGCACTAGTGTTAGTGTTGAAAAAACCACTTTTCGCACTTGTGTTGGTGCAGGAAACCACTTTTGCACTTGTATTAGTGTGGAAAAAACACTTTTTGCACTTGTGATTGTGTTGAAAAACCACTTTTCGCACTTGTGTTAGTGTTGAAAAACCATTTTCGCACTTGTGTTGGATAATTATGCAATGGAAACCACTTTTGCACTTGTATTAGTGTGGAAAAACCACTTTTCGCACTTGTGTTAGTGTTGAAAAACCACTTTTCGCACTTGTGTTGGTGCAGGAAACCACTTTTGCACTTGTATTAGTGTGAAAAAACCACTTTTCGCACTTGTGTTAGTGTTGAAAACCACTTTTCACACTTGTGTTAGTGTTGAAAAACCACTTTCCGCACTTGTGTTGGTTCAGGAAACCACTTTTGCACTTGTATTAGTGTGGAAAAACCACTTTTCGCACTTGTGTTAGTGTTGAAAAACCACTTTTCGCACTTGTGTTGGTGCCGGAAACCACTTTTGCACTTGTATTAGTGTGGAAAAACCACTTTTCGCACTTGTGTTAGTGTTGAACAACCACTTTTCGCACTTGTGTTAGTGTTGAAAAACCACTTTTCGCACTTGTGTTGGTGCAGGAAACCACTTTTGCACTTGTATTAGTGTGGAAAAAACACTTTTTGCACTTGTGATAGTGTTGAAAAACCACTTTTCGCACTTGTGTTAGTGTTGAAAAACCACTTTTCGCACTTGTGTTGGTGCAGGAAACCAATTTTGCACTTGTATTAGTGTGGAAAAACCACTTTTCGCACTTGTGTTAGTGTTGAACAACCACTTTTCGCACTTGTGTTAGTGTTGAAAAACCACTTTTCGCACTTGTGTTGGTGCAGGAAACCACTTTTGCACTTGTATAGTGTGGAAAAACCACTTTTCGCACTTGTGTTAGTGTTGAACAACCACTTTTCGCACTTGTGTTAGTGTTGAAAAACCACTTTTCGCACTTGTGTTAGTGTTGAAAAACCACTTTTCGCACTTGTGTTGGTGCAGGAAACCACTTTTGCACTTGTATTAGTGTGGAAAAAACACTTTTTGCACTTGTGATAGTGTTGAAAAAACCACTTTTCGCACTTGTGTTAGTGTTGAAAAACCACTTTTTGCACTGTGTTGGTGCAGGAAACCACCTTTGCACCTTGTATTAGTGTGGAAAACCACTTTTCGCACTTGTGTTAGTGTTGAAAAACCACTTTTCGCACTTGTGTTAGTGTTGAAAAACCACTTTTCGCACTTGTGTTGGTGCAGGAAACCACTTTTGCACTTGTATTAGTGTGGAAAAAACACTTTTTGCACTTGTGATAGTATTGAAAAACCACTTTTCGCACTTGTGTTAGTGTTGAAAAACCACTTTTTGCACTTGTGTTAGTGTTGAAAAACCACTTTTCGCACTTGTGTTGGTGCAGGAAACCACCTTTTGCACTTGTATTGGTGTGGAAAAAACACTTTTTGCCACTTGTGATAGTGTTAAAAAACCACTTTTCGCATTTGTGCTTAGTGTTGAAAAACCACTTTTCGCACTTGTGTTGGTGCAGGAAACCACTTTTGCACTTGCATTAGTGTGGAAAACCACTTTTCGCACTTGTTTTAGTGTTGAAAAACCACTTTTCGCACTTTTGTTAGTGTTGAAAAACCACTTTTCGCACTTGTGTTAGTGTTTAAAAACCACTTTTTGCACTTGTGTTAGTGTTGAAAAACCACTTTTCGCACTTGTGTTGGTGCAGGAAACCACTTTTGCACTTGTATTGGTGTGGAAAAAACAGTTTTGCACTTGTGATAGTGGTTGAAAAACCACTTTTCGCACTTGTGTTAGTGTTGAAAAACACTTTTCGCACTTGTGTTGGTGCAGGAAACCACTTTTGCACTTGTGTTAGTGTTGAAAAACCACTTTTCACACTTGTGTTGGTGCAGGAAACCACTTTTGCACTTGTATTAGTGTGGAAAAAACACTTTTTGCACTTGTGATAGTGTTCGAAAAACCACTTTTGCACTTGTATTAGTGTGGAAAAACCACTTTTCGCACTTGTGTCGGTGTTGAAAAACCACTTTTCGCACTTGTGTTGGTGCAGGAAACCACTTTTGCACTTGTATTAGTGTGGAAAAAACACTGTTTGCACTTGTGATAGTGTTGAAAAACCACTTTTCGCACTTGTGTTAGTGTTGAAAAACCACTTTTCGCACTTGTGTTGGTGCAGAAAACCACTTTTGCACTTGTATTAGTGTGGAAAAAACACTTTTCGCACTTGTGTTAGTGTTGAAAAACAACTTTTCGCACTTGTGTTAGTGTTGAAAAACCACTTTTCGCACCTGTGTTAGTGTTGAAAAACCACTTTTCGCACTTGTGTTGGTGCAGGAAACCACTTTTGCACTTGTATTAGTGTGGAAAACCACTTTTTGCACTTGTGATAGTGTTGAAAACCACTTTTCGCACTTGTGTTTGTGTTGAAAAACCACTTTTCGCACTTGTGTTGGTGCAGGAAACCACTTTTGCACTTGTATTAGTGTTGAAAAACCACTTTTCGCACTTGTGTTAGTGTTGAAAAACCACTTTTCGCACTTGTGTTGGTGCAGGAAACCACTTTTGCACTTGTATTAGTGTGGAAAAAACACTTTTTGCACTTGTGATAGTGTTGAAAAACCACTTTTCGCACTTGTGTTAGTGTTGAAAAACCACTTTTTGCACTTGTGTTGGTGCAGGAAACCACCTTTGCACTTGTATTAGTGTGGAAAAACCACTTTTCGCACTTGTGTTAGTGTTGAAAAACCACTTTTCGCACTTGTGTTAGTGTTGAAAACCACTTTTCGCACTTGTGTTGGTGCAGGAAACCACTTTTGCACTTGTATTAGTGTGGAAAAAACACTTTTTGCACTTGTGATAGTATTGAAAACCACTTTTCGCACTTGTGTTAGTGTTGAAAAACCACTTTTTGCACTTGTGTTAGTGTTGAAAAACCACTTTTCGCACTTGTGTTGGTGCAGGAAACCACTTTTGCACTTGTATTGGTGTGAAAAAACACTTTTTGCACTTGTGATAGTGTTGAAAAACCACTTTTCGCACTTGTGTTAGTGTTGAAAAACCACTTTTCGCACTTGTGTTGGTGCAGGAAACCACTTTTGCACTTGCATTAGTGTGGAAAAACCACTTTTCGCACTTGTTTTAGTGTGAAAAACCACTTTTCGCACTTGTGTTAGTGTTGAAAAACCACTTTTCGCACTTGTGTTAGTGTTGAAAAACCACTTTTTGCACTTGTGTTAGTGTTGAAAAACCACTTTTCGCACTTGTGTTGGTGCAGGAAACCACTTTTGCACTTGTATTGGTGTGGAAAAAACACTTTTTGTACTTGTGATAGTGTTGAAAAACCACTTTTCGCACTTGTGTTAGTGTTGAAAAACCACTTTTCGCACTTGTGTTGGTGCAGGAAACCACTTTTGCACTTGTATTAGTGTGGAAAAACCACTTTTCGCACTTGTGTTAGTGTTGAAAAACCACTTTTCGCACTTGTGTTAGTGTTGAAAAACCACTTTTCGCACTTGTGTTAGTGTTGAAAACCACTTTTCGCACTTGTGTTGGTGCAGGAAACCACTTTTGCACTTGTATTAGTGTGGAAAAAACACTTTTCGCACTTGTGTTAGTGTTGAAAAAACTACTTTTCGCACTTGTGTTAGTGTTGAAAAACCACTTTTCGCACTTGTGTTGGTGCAGGAAACCACTTTTGCACTTGTATTAGTGTGGAAAAAACACTTTTTGCACTTGTGTTAGTGTTGAAAACCACTTTTCGCACTTGTGTTAGTGTTGAAAAAACCACTTTTCACACTTGTGTTGGTGCAGGAAACCACTTTTGCACTTGCATTAGTGTGGAAAAAACACTTTTTGGACTTGTGATAGTGTTGGAAAACCACTTTTTGCACTTGTGTTAGTGTTGAAAAACCACTTTTCGCACTTGTGTTGGTGCAGGAAACCACTTTTGCACTTGTATTAGTGTGGAAAAACCACTTTTCGCACTTGTGTTAGTGTTGAAAAACCACTTTTCGCACTTGTGTTAGTGTTGAAAAACCACTTTTCGCACTTGTGTTAGTGTTGAAAAAACACTTTCCGCACTTGTGTTGGTGCAGGAAACCACTTTTGCACTTGTATTAGTGTGGAAAAACACTTTTCGCACTTGTGTTAGTGTTGAAAAACCACTTTTCGCACTTGTGTTAGTGTTGAAAAAACACTTTTCGCACTTGTGTTGGTGCAGGAAACCACTTTTGCACTTGTATTAGTGTGGAAAAACACTTTTCGCACTTGTGTTAGTGTTGAAAAACCACTTTTCACACTTGTGTTGGTGCAGGAAACCACTTTTGCACATGTATTAGTGTGGAAAAAACACTTTTCGCACTTGTGTTAGTGTTGAAAAACCACTTTTCGCACTAGTGTTAGTGTTGAAAAAACCACTTTTCGCACTTGTGTTGGTGCAGGAAACCACTTTTGCACTTGTATTAGTGTGGAAAAAACACTTTTTGCACTTGTGATTGTGTTGAAAAACCACTTTTCGCACTTGTGTTAGTGTTGAAAAAACCATTTTCGCACTTGTGTTGGTGCAGGAAACCACTTTTGCACTTGTATTAGTGTGGAAAAACCACTTTTCGCACTTGTGTTAGTGTTGAAAAACCACTTTTCGCACTTGTGTTGGTGCAGGAAACCACTTTTGCACTTGTATTAGTGTGGAAAAACCACTTTTCGCACTTGTGTTAGTGTTGAAAAACCACTTTTCACACTTGTGTTAGTGTTGAAAAACCACTTTCCGCACTTGTGTTGGTTCAGGAAACCACTTTTGCACTTGTATTAGTGTGGAAAAACCACTTTTCGCACTTGTGTTAGTGTTGAAAAACCACTTTTCGCACTTGTGTTGGTGCCGGAAACCACTTTTGCACTTGTATTAGTGTGGAAAAACCACTTTTCGCACTTGTGTTAGTGTTGAACAACCACTTTTCGCACTTGTGTTAGTGTTGAAAAACCACTTTTCGCACTTGTGTTGGTGCAGGAAACCACTTTTGCACTTGTATTAGTGTGGAAAAAACACTTTTTGCACTTGTGATAGTGTTGAAAAACCACTTTTCGCACTTGTGTTAGTGTTGAAAAACCACTTTTCGCACTTGTGTTGGTGCAGGAAACCAATTTTGCACTTGTATTAGTGTGGAAAAACCACTTTTCGCACTTGTGTTAGTGTTGAACAACCACTTTTCGCACTTGTGTTAGTGTTGAAAAACCACTTTTCGCACTTGTGTTGGTGCAGGAAACCACTTTTGCACTTGTATTAGTTTGGAAAAACCACTTTTCGCACTTGTGTTAGTGTTGAACAACCACTTTTCGCACTTGTGTTAGTGTTGAAAAACCACTTTTCGCACTTGTGTTGGTGCAGGAAACCACTTTTGCACTTGTATTAGTGTGGAAAAAACACTTTTTGCACTTATGATAGTGTGGAAAAACCACTTTTCGCACTTGTGTTAGTGTTGAAAAACCACTTTTCGCACTTGTGTTGATGCAGGAAACCACTTTTGCACTTGTATTAGTGTGGAAAAAACACTTTTTGCACTTGTGATAGTGTTGAAAAACCACTTTTCGCACTTGTGTTAGTGTTGAAAAACCACTTTTCGCACTTGTGTTGGTGCAGGAAACCACTTTTGCACTTGTATTAGTGTGGAAAAACCACTTTTCGCACTTGTGTTAGTGTTGAAAAACCACTTTTCGCACTTGTGTTAGTGTTGAAAAACCACTTTTCGCACTTGTGTTAGTGTTGAAAAACCACTTTTCGCACTTGTGTTGGTGCAGGAAACCACTTTTGCACTTGTATTAGTGTGGAAAAACCACTTTTTGCACTTGTGATAGTGTTGAAAACCACTTTTCGCACTTGTGTTTGTGTTGAAAAACCACTTTTCGCACTTGTGTTGTGCAGGAAACCACTTTTGCATTTGTATTGGTGTGGAAAAACCACTTTTCGCACTTGTGTTAGTGTTGAAAAACCACTTTTCGCACTTGTGTTAGTGTTGAAAAAACACTTTTCGCACTTGTGTTAGTGTTGAAAAACCACTTTTCACACTTGTGTTGGTGCAGGAAACCACTTTTGCACTTGCATTAGTGTGGAAAAAACACTTTTTGGACTTGTGATAGTGTTGGAAAACCACTTTTTGCACTTGTGTTAGTGTTGAAAAACCACTTTTCGCACTTGTGTTGGTGCAGGAAACCACTTTTGCACTTGTATTAGTGTGGAAAAACCACTTTTCGCACTTGTGTTAGTGTTGAAAAACCACTTTTCGCACTTGTGTTAGTGTTGAAAAACCACTTTTCGCACTTGTGTTAGTGTTGAAAAAACACTTTCCGCACTTGTGTTGGTGCAGGAAACCACTTTTGCACTTGTATTAGTGTGGAAAAACACTTTTCGCACTTGTGTTAGTGTTGAAAAACCACTTTTCGCACTTGTGTTAGTGTTGAAAAAACACTTTTCGCACTTGTGTTGGTGCAGGAAACCACTTTTGCACTTGTATTAGTGTGGAAAAACACTTTTCGCACTTGTGTTAGTGTTGAAAAACCACTTTTCACACTTGTGTTGGTGCAGGAAACCACTTTTGCACATGTATTAGTGGGGAAAAAACACTTTTCGCACTTGTGTTAGTGTTGAAAAACCACTTTTCGCACTAGTGTTAGTGTTGAAAAACCACTTTTCGCACTTGTGTTGGTGCAGGAAACCACTTTTGCACTTGTATTAGTGTGGAAAAAACACTTTTTGCACTTGTGATTGTGTTGAAAAACCACTTTTCGCACTTGTGTTAGTGTTGAAAAACCACTTTTCGCACTTGTGTTGGTGCAGGAAACCACTTTTGCACTTGTATTAGTGTGGAAAAACCACTTTTCGCACTTGTGTTAGTGTTGAAAAACCACTTTTCGCACTTGTGTTGGTGCAGGAAACCACTTTTGCACTTGCATTAGTGTGGAAAACCACTTTTCGCACTTGTTTTAGTGTTGAAAAACCACTTTTCGCACTTTTGTTAGTGTTGAAAAACCACTTTTCGCACTTGTGTTAGTGTTTAAAAACCACTTTTTGCACTTGTGTTAGTGTTGAAAAACCACTTTTCGCACTTGTGTTGGTGCAGGAAACCACTTTTGCACTTGTATTGGTGTGGAAAAAACAGTTTTTGCACTTGTGATAGTGTTGAAAAACCACTTTTCGCACTTGTGTTAGTGTTGAAAAACCACTTTTCGCACTTGTGTTGGTGCAGGAAACCACTTTTGCACTTGTGTTAGTGTTGAAAAACCACTTTTCACACTTGTGTTGGTGCAGGAAACCACTTTTGCACTTGTATTAGTGTGGAAAAAACACTTTTTGCACTTGTGATAGTGTTCGAAAAACCACATTTGCACTTGTATTAGTGTGGAAAAACCACTTTTCGCACTTGTGTCGGTGTTGAAAAACCACTTTTCGCACTTGTGTTGGTGCAGGAAACCACTTTTGCACTTGTATTAGTGTGGAAAAAACACTGTTTGCACTTGTGATAGTGTTGAAAAACCACTTTTCGCACTTGTGTTAGTGTTGAAAAACCACTTTTCGCACTTGTGTTGGTGCAGAAAACCACTTTTGCACTTGTATTAGTGTGGAAAAAACACTTTTCGCACTTGTGTTAGTGTTGAAAAACAACTTTTCGCACTTGTGTTAGTGTTGAAAAACCACTTTTCGCACCTGTGTTAGTGTTGAAAAACCACTTTTCGCACTTGTGTTGGTGCAGGAAACCACTTTTGCACTTGTATTAGTGTGGAAAACCACTTTTTGCACTTGTGATAGTGTTGAAAACCACTTTTCGCACTTGTGTTTGTGTTGAAAAACCACTTTTCGCACTTGTGTTGGTGCAGGAAACCACTTTTGCACTTGTATTAGTGTTGAAAAACCACTTTTCGCACTTGTGTTAGTGTTGAAAAACCACTTTTCGCACTTGTGTTGGTGCAGGAAACCACTTTTGCACTTGTATTAGTGTGGAAAAAACACTTTTTGCACTTGTGATAGTGTTGAAAAACCACTTTTCGCACTTGTGTTAGTGTTGAAAAACCACTTTTTGCACTTGTGTTGGTGCAGGAAACCACCTTTGCACTTGTATTAGTGTGGAAAAACCACTTTTCGCACTTGTGTTAGTGTTGAAAAACCACTTTTCGCACTTGTGTTAGTGTTGAAAAACCACTTTTCGCACTTGTGTTGGTGCAGGAAACCACTTTTGCACTTGTATTAGTGTGGAAAAAACACTTTTTGCACTTGTGATAGTATTGAAAAACCACTTTTCGCACTTGTGTTAGTGTTGAAAAACCACTTTTTGCACTTGTGTTAGTGTTGAAAAACCACTTTTCGCACTTGTGTTGGTGCAGGAAACCACTTTTGCACTTGTATTGGTGTGGAAAAAACACTTTTTGCACTTGTGATAGTGTTGAAAAACCACTTTTCGCACTTGTGTTAGTGTTGAAAAACCACTTTTCGCACTTGTGTTGGTGCAGGAAACCACTTTTGCACTTGCATTAGTGTGGAAAAACCACTTTTCGCACTTGTTTTAGTGTTGAAAAACCACTTTTCGCACTTGTGTTAGTGTTGAAAAACCACTTTTCGCACTTGTGTTAGTGTTGAAAAACCACTTTTTGCACTTGTGTTAGTGTTGAAAAACCACTTTTCGCACTTGTGTTGGTGCAGGAAACCACTTTTGCACTTGTATTGGTGTGGAAAAAACACTTTTTGTACTTGTGATAGTGTTGAAAAACCACTTTTCGCACTTGTGTTAGTGTTGAAAAACCACTTTTCGCACTTGTGTTGGTGCAGGAAACCACTTTTGCACTTGTATTAGTGTGGAAAAACCACTTTTCGCACTTGTGTTAGTGTTGAAAAACCACTTTTCGCACTTGTGTTAGTGTTGAAAAACCACTTTTCGCACTTGTGTTAGTGTTGAAAAACCACTTTTCGCACTTGTGTTGGTGCAGGAAACCACTTTTGCACTTGTATTAGTGTGGAAAAAACACTTTTCGCACTTGTGTTAGTGTTGAAAAACTACTTTTCGCACTTGTGTTAGTGTTGAAAAACCACTTTTCGCACTTGTGTTGGTGCAGGAAACCACTTTTGCACTTGTATTAGTGTGGAAAAAACACTTTCTGCACTTGTGTTAGTGTTGAAAACCACTTTTCGCACTTGTGTTAGTGTTGAAAAACCACTTTTCACACTTGTGTTGGTGCAGGAAACCACTTTTGCACTTGCATTAGTGTGGAAAAAACACTTTTTGGACTTGTGATAGTGTTGGAAACCACTTTTTGCACTTGTGTTAGTGTTGAAAAACCACTTTTCGCACTTGTGTTGGTGCAGGAAACCACTTTTGCACTTGTATTAGTGTGGAAAAACCACTTTTCGCACTTGTGTTAGTGTTGCAAAAACCACTTTTCGCACTTGTGTTAGTGTTGAAAACCCACTTTTCGCACTTGTGTTAGTGTTGAAAAAACACTTTCCGCACTTGTGTTGGTGCAGGAAACCACTTTTGCACTTGTATTAGTGTGAAAAACACTTTTCGCACTTGTGTTAGTGTTGAAAACCACTTTTCGCACTTGTGTTAGTGTTGAAAAAACACTTTTCGCACTTGTGTTGGTGCAGGAAACACTTTTGCACTTGTATTAGTGTGGAAAAACACTTTTCGCACTTGTGTTAGTGTTGAAAAACCACTTTTCACACTTGTGTTGGTGCAGGAAACCACTTTTCCACATGTATTAGTGTGGAAAAAACACTTTCGCACTTGTGTTAGTGTTGAAAACCACTTTTCGCACTAGTGTTAGTGTTGAAAAAACCACTTTTCGCACTTGTGTTGGTGCAGGAAACCCCTTTTGCACTTGTATTAGTGTGGAAAAAACACTTTACAAGTGCAAAAGTGGTTTCCTGCACCAACACAAGTGCGAAAAGTGGTTTTTCAACACTAACACTAGTGCGAAAAGTGGTTTTTCAACACTAACACAAGTGCGAAAAGTGTTTTTTCCACACTAATACATGTGGAAAAGTGGTTTCCTGCACCAACACAAGTGTGAAAAGTGGTTTTTTCAACACTAACACAAGTGCGAAAAGTGTTTTTCCACACTAATACAAGTGCAAAAGTGGTTTCCTGCACCAACACAAGTGCGAAAAGTGTTTTTTCAACACTAACACAAGTGCGAAAAGTGGTTTTTCAACACTAACACAAGTGCGAAAAGTGTTTTTCCACACTAATACAAGTGCAAAAGTGGTTTCCTGCACCAACACAAGTGCGGAAAGTGTTTTTTCAACACTAACACAAGTGCGAAAAGTGGGTTTTCACACTAACACAAGTGCGAAAAGTGGTTTTTCAACACTAACACAAGTGCGAAAAGTGGTTTTTCCACACTAATACAAGTGCAAAAGTGGTTTCCTGCACCAACACAAGTGCGAAAAGTGGTTTTTCAACACTAACACAAGTGCAAAAAAGTGGTTTTCCAACACTATCACAAGTCCAAAAAGTGTTTTTTCCACACTAATGCAAGTGCAAAAGTGGTTTCCTGCACCAACACAAGTGTGAAAAGTGGTTTTTCAACACTAACACAAGTGCGAAAAAGTGGTTTTTCAACACTAACACAAGTGCAAAAAGTGTTTTTTCCACACTAATACAAGTGCAAAAGTGGTTTCCTGCACCAACACAAGTGCGAAAAGTGGTTTTTCAACACTAACACAAGTGCGAAAAGTAGTTTTTCAACACTAACACAAGTGCGAAAGTGTTTTTTCCACACTAATACAAGTGCCAAAAGTGGTTTCCTGCACCAACACAAGTGCGAAAAGTGGTTTTTCAACACTAACACAAGTGCGAAAAGTGGTTTTTCAACACTAACACAAGTGCGAAAAGTGGTTTTCAACACTAACACAAGTGCGAAAAGTGGTTTTTCCACACTAATACAAGTGCAAAGTGGTTTCCTGCACCAACACAAGTGCGAAAAGTGGTTTTTCAACACTAACACAAGTGCGAAAAGTGGTTTTTCAACACTATCACAAGTACAAAAAGTGTTTTTTCCACACCAATACAAGTGCAAAAGTGGTTTCCTGCACCAACACAAGTGCGAAAAGTGGTTTTCAACACTAACACAAGTGCAAAAAGTGGTTTTTCAACACTAACACAAGTGCGAAAAGTGGTTTTTCAACACTAACACAAGTGCGAAAAGTGGTTTTTCAACACTAAAACAAGTGCGAAAAGTGGTTTTTCACACTAATGCAAGTGCAAAAAGTGGTTTCCTGCACCAACACAAGTGCGAAAAGTGGTTTTTCAACACTAACACAAGTGCGAAAAAGTGGTTTTTCAACACTATCACAAGTGCAAAAAGTGTTTTTTCCACACCAATACAAGTGCAAAAGTGGTTTCCTGCACCAACACAAGTGCGAAAAGTGGTTTTTCAACACTAACACAAGTGCAAAAAGTGGTTTTTTCAACACTAACACAAGTGCGAAAAGTGGTTTTTCAATACTATCACAAGTGCAAAAAGTGTTTTTTCCACACTAATACAAGTGCAAAAGTGGTTTCCTGCACCAACACAAGTGCGAAAAGTGGTTTTTCAACACTAACACAAGTGCGAAAAGTGGTTTTTCAACACTAACACAAGTGCGAAAAGTGGTTTTTCCACACTAATACAAGTGCAAAGGTGGTTTCCTGCACCAACACAAGTGCAAAAAGTGGTTTTTCAACACTAACACAAGTGCGAAAAGTGGTTTTTCAACACTATCACAAGTGCAAAAAGTGTTTTTTCCACACTAATACAAGTGCAAAAGTGGTTTCCTGCACCAACACAAGTGCGAAAAGTGGTTTTTCAACACTAACACAAGTGCGAAAAGTGGTTTTTCAACACTAATACAAGTGCAAAAGTGGTTTCCTGCACCAACACAAGTGCGAAAAGTGGTTTTTCAACACAAACACAAGTGCGAAAAGTGGTTTTCAACACTATCACAAGTGCAAAAAGTGGTTTTTCCACACTAATACAAGTGCAAAAGTGGTTTCCTGCACCAACACAAGTGCGAAAAGTGGTTTTTCAAACACTAACACAGGTGCGAAAAGTGGTTTTTCAACACTAACACAAGTGCGAAAAGTTGTTTTTTCAACACTAACACAAGTGCGAAAAGTGTTTTTTCCACACTAATACAAGTGCAAAAGTGGTTTTCTGCACCAACACAAGTGCGAAAAGTGGTTTTTCAACACTAACACAAGTGCGAAAAGTGGTTTTTCAACACTATCACAAGTGCAAACAGTGTTTTTTCCACACTAATACAAGTGCAAAAGTGGTTTCCTGCACCAACACAAGTGCGAAAAGTGGTTTTTCAACACCGACACAAGTGCGAAAAGTGGTTTTTCCACACTAATACAAGTGCAAATGTGGTTTTTCGAACACTATCACAAGTGCAAAAAGTGTTTTTTCCACACTAATACAAGTGCAAAAGTGGTTTCCTGCACCAACACAAGTGTGAAAAGTGGTTTTTCAACACTAACACAAGTGCAAAAGTGGTTTCCTGCACCAACACAAGTGCGAAAAGTGGTTTTTCAACACTAACACAAGTGCGAAAAGTGGTTTTTCAACACTATCACAAGTGCAAAAACTGTTTTTTCCACACCAATACAAGTGCAAAAGTGGTTTCCTGCACCAACACAAGTGCGAAAAGTGGTTTTTCAACACTAACACAAGTGCAAAAAGTGGTTTTTAAACACTAACACAAGTGCGAAAAGTGGTTTTTCAACACTAACAAAGTGCGAAAAGTGGTTTTTCAACACTAAAACAAGTGCGAAAAGTGGTTTTCCACACTAATGCAAGTGCAAAAGTGGTTTCCTGCACCAACACAAGTGCGAAAAGTGGTTTTTCAACACTAACACAAGTGCGAAAAGTGGTTTTTCCACACTAATACAAGTGCAAAAGTGGTTTCCTGCACCAACACAAGTGCGAAAAGTGGTTTTTCAACACTAACACAAGTGCGAAAAGTGGTTTTTCAACACAATCACAAGTGCAAAAAGTGTTTTTTCCACACTAATACAAGTGCAAAAGTGGTTTCCTGCACCAACACAAGTGCGAAAAGTGGTTTTTCAACACTAACACTAGTGCGAAAAGTGGTTTTTCAACACTAACACAAGTGCGAAAAGTGTTTTTTCCCCACTAATACATGTGCAAAAGTGGTTTCCTGCACCAACACAAGTGTGAAAAGTGGTTTTTTCAACACTAACACAAGTGCGAAAAGTGTTTTTCCACACTAATACAAGTGCAAAAGTGGTTTCCTGCACCAACACAAGTGCGAAAAGTGTTTTTTCAACACTAACACAAGTGCGAAAAGTGGTTTTTCAACACTAACACAAGTGCGAAAAGTGTTTTTCCACACTAATACAAGTGCAAAAGTGGTTTCCTGCACCAACACAAGTGCGGAAAGTGTTTTTTCAACACTAACACAAGTGCGAAAAGTGGTTTTTCAACACTAACACAAGTGCGAAAAGTGGTTTTTCAACACTAACACAAGTGCGAAAAGTGGTTTTTCCACACTAATACAAGTGCAAAAGTGGTTTCCTGCACCAACACAAGTGCGAAAAGTGGTTTTTCAACACTAACACAAGTGCAAAAAGTGGTTTTCCAACACTATC
The DNA here is from genome assembly GCF_964187855.1 of Myxine glutinosa. NCBI lineage: Eukaryota > Metazoa > Chordata > Myxini > Myxiniformes > Myxinidae > Myxine > Myxine glutinosa. Next base: position 62,313 of record NW_027618084.1, on the reverse strand, counting down.
ACAAGTCCAAAAAGTGTTTTTTCCACACTAATGCAAGTGCAAAAGTGGTTTCCTGCACCAACACAAGTGTGAAAAGTGGTTTTTCAACACTAACACAAGTGCGAAAAGTGTTTTTTCAACACTAACACAAGTGCGAAAAGTGGTTTTTCAACACTAACACAAGTGCGAAAAGTGGTTTTTCCACACCAATACAAATGCAAAAGTGGTTTCCTGCACAACACAAGTGCGAAAAGTGGTTTTTCAACACAAACACAAGTGCGAAAAGTGGTTTTCAACACTATCACAAGTGCAAAAAGTGGTTTTTCCACACTAATACAAGTGCAAAAGTGGTTTCCTGCACCAACACAAGTGCGAAAAGTGGTTTTTCAACACTAACACAAGTGCGAAAAGTGGTTTTTCAACACTAACACAAGTGCGAAAAGTGGTTTTTCAACACTAACACAAGTGCGAAAAGTGGTTTTTCCACACTAATACAAGTGCAAAAGTGGTTTCCTGCACCAACACAAGTGCGAAAAGTGGTTTTTCAACACTAACACAAGTGCGAAAAGTGGTTTTTCAACACTATCACAAGTGCAAAAAGTGTTTTTTCCACACTAATACAAGTGCAAAAGTGGTTTCCTGCATCAACACAAGTGCGAAAAGTGGTTTTTCAACACTAACACAAGTGCGAAAAGTGGTTTTTCCACACTATCATAAGTGCAAAAAGTGTTTTTTCCACACTAATACAAGTGCAAAAGTGGTTTCCTGCACCAACACAAGTGCGAAAAGTGGTTTTTCAACACTAACACAAGTGCGAAAAGTGGTTGTTCAACACTAACACAAGTGCGAAAAGTGGTTTTTCCAAACTAATACAAGTGCAAAAGTGGTTTCCTGCACCAACACAAGTGCGAAAAGTGGTTTTTCAACACTAACACAAGTGCGAAAAGTGGTTGTTCAACACTAACACAAGTGCGAAAAGTGGTTTTTCCACACTAATACAAGTGCAAAATTGGTTTCCTGCACCAACACAAGTGCGAAAAGTGGTTTTTCAACACTAACACAAGTGCGAAAAGTGGTTTTTCAACACTATCACAAGTGCAAAAAGTGTTTTTTCCACACTAATACAAGTGCAAAAGTGGTTTCCTGCACCAACACAAGTGCGAAAAGTGGTTTTTCAACACTAACACAAGTGCGAAAAGTGGTTGTTCAACACTAACACAAGTGCGAAAAGTGGTTTTTCCACACTAATACAAGTGCAAAAGTGGTTTCCGGCACCAACACAAGTGCGAAAAGTGGTTTTTCAACACTAACACAAGTGCGAAAAGTGGTTTTTCCACACTAATACAAGTGCAAAAGTGGTTTCCTGAACCAACACAAGTGCGGAAAGTGGTTTTTCAACACTAACACAAGTGTGAAAAGTGGTTTTTCAACACTAACACAAGTGCGAAAAGTGGTTTTTCCACACTAATACAAGTGCAAAAGTGGTTTCCTGCACCAACACAAGTGCGAAAAGTGGTTTTTCAACACTAACACAAGTGCGAAAAGTGGTTTTTCCACACTAATACAAGTGCAAAAGTGGTTTCCTGCACCAACACAAGTGCGAAAATGGTTTTTCAACACTAACACAAGTGCGAAAAGTGGTTTTTCAACACAATCACAAGTGCAAAAAGTGTTTTTTCCACACTAATACAAGTGCAAAAGTGGTTTCCTGCACCAACACAAGTGCGAAAAGTGGTTTTTCAACACTAACACTAGTGCGAAAAGTGGTTTTTCAACACTAACACAAGTGCGAAAAGTGTTTTTTCCACACTAATACATGTGCAAAAGTGGTTTCCTGCACCAACACAAGTGTGAAAAGTGGTTTTTCAACACTAACACAAGTGCGAAAAGTGTTTTTCCACACTAATACAAGTGCAAAAGTGGTTTCCTGCACCAACACAAGTGCGAAAAGTGTTTTTTCAACACTAACACAAGTGCGAAAAGTGGTTTTTTCAACACTAACACAAGTGCGAAAAGTGTTTTTCCACACTAATACAAGTGCAAAAGTGGTTTCCTGCACCAACACAAGTGCGGAAAGTGTTTTTTCAACACTAACACAAGTGCGAAAAGTGGTTTTTCAACACTAACACAAGTGCGAAAAGTGGTTTTTCAACACTAACACAAGTGCGAAAAGTGGTTTTTCCACACTAATACAAGTGCAAAAGTGGTTTCCTGCACCAACACAAGTGCGAAAAGTGGTTTTTCAACACTAACACAAGTGCAAAAAGTGGTTTTCCAACACTATCACAAGTCCAAAAAGTGTTTTTTCCACACTAATGCAAGTGCAAAAGTGGTTTCCTGCACCAACACAAGTGTGAAAAGTGGTTTTTCAACACTAACACAAGTGCGAAAAGTGGTTTTTCAACACTAACACAAGTGCAAAAAGTGTTTTTTCCACACTAATACAAGTGCAAAAGTGGTTTCCTGCACCAACACAAGTGCGAAAAGTGGTTTTTCAACACTAACACAAGTGCGAAAAGTAGTTTTTCAACACTAACACAAGTGCGAAAAGTGTTTTTTCCACACTAATACAAGTGCAAAAGTGGTTTCCTGCACCAACACAAGTGCGAAAAGTGGTTTTTCAACACTAACACAAGTGCGAAAAGTGGTTTTTCAACACTAACACAAGTGCGAAAAGTGGTTTTTCAACACTAACACAAGTGCGAAAAGTGGTTTTTCCACACTAATACAAGTGCAAAAGTGGTTTCCTGCACCAACACAAGTGCGAAAAGTGGTTTTTCAACACTAACACAAGTGCGAAAAGTGGTTTTTCAACACTATCACAAGTACAAAAAGTGTTTTTTCCACACCAATACAAGTGCAAAAGTGGTTTCCTGCACCAACACAAGTGCGAAAAGTGGTTTTTCAACACTAACACAAGTGCAAAAAGTGGTTTTTCAACACTAACACAAGTGCGAAAAGTGGTTTTTCAACACTAACACAAGTGCGAAAAGTGGTTTTTCAACACTAAAACAAGTGCGAAAAGTGGTTTTTCCACACTAATGCAAGTGCAAAAGTGGTTTCCTGCACCAACACAAGTGCGAAAAGTGGTTTTTCAACACTAACACAAGTGCGAAAAGTGGTTTTTCAACACTATCACAAGTGCAAAAAGTGTTTTTTCCACACCAATACAAGTGCAAAAGTGGTTTCCTGCACCAACACAAGTGCGAAAAGTGGTTTTTCAACACTAACACAAGTGCAAAAAGTGGTTTTTCAACACTAACACAAGTGCGAAAAGTGGTTTTTCAATACTATCACAAGTGCAAAAAGTGTTTTTTCCACACTAATACAAGTGCAAAAGTGGTTTCCTGCACCAACACAAGTGCGAAAAGTGGTTTTTCAACACTAACACAAGTGCGAAAAGTGGTTTTTCAACACTAACACAAGTGCGAAAAGTGGTTTTTCCACACTAATACAAGTGCAAAGGTGGTTTCCTGCACCAACACAAGTGCAAAAAGTGGTTTTTCAACACTAACACAAGTGCGAAAAGTGGTTTTTCAACACTATCACAAGTGCAAAAAGTGTTTTTTCCACACTAATACAAGTGCAAAAGTGGTTTCCTGCACCAACACAAGTGCGAAAAGTGGTTTTTCAACACTAACACAAGTGCGAAAAGTGGTTTTTCAACACTAATACAAGTGCAAAAGTGGTTTCCTGCACCAACACAAGTGCGAAAAGTGGTTTTTCAACACAAACACAAGTGCGAAAAGTGGTTTTCAACACTATCACAAGTGCAAAAAGTGGTTTTCCACACTAATACAAGTGCAAAAGTGGTTTCCTGCACCAACACAAGTGCGAAAAGTGGTTTTTCAACACTAACACAGGTGCGAAAAGTGGTTTTTCAACACTAACACAAGTGCGAAAAGTTGTTTTTCAACACTAACACAAGTGCGAAAAGTGTTTTTTCCACACTAATACAAGTGCAAAAGTGGTTTTCTGCACCAACACAAGTGCGAAAAGTGGTTTTTCAACACTAACACAAGTGCGAAAAGTGGTTTTTCAACACTATCACAAGTGCAAACAGTGTTTTTTCCACACTAATACAAGTGCAAAAGTGGTTTCCTGCACCAACACAAGTGCGAAAAGTGGTTTTTCAACACCGACACAAGTGCGAAAAGTGGTTTTTCCACACTAATACAAGTGCAAAAGTGGTTTTTCGAACACTATCACAAGTGCAAAAAGTGTTTTTTCCACACTAATACAAGTGCAAAAGTGGTTTCCTGCACCAACACAAGTGTGAAAAGTGGTTTTTCAACACTAACACAAGTGCAAAAGTGGTTTCCTGCACCAACACAAGTGCGAAAAGTGGTTTTTCAACACTAACACAAGTGCGAAAAGTGGTTTTTCAACACTATCACAAGTGCAAAAACTGTTTTTTCCACACCAATACAAGTGCAAAAGTGGTTTCCTGCACCAACACAAGTGCGAAAAGTGGTTTTTCAACACTAACACAAGTGCAAAAAGTGGTTTTTAAACACTAACACAAGTGCGAAAAGTGGTTTTTCAACACTAACAAAAGTGCGAAAAGTGGTTTTTCAACACTAAAACAAGTGCGAAAAGTGGTTTTCCACACTAATGCAAGTGCAAAAGTGGTTTCCTGCACCAACACAAGTGCGAAAAGTGGTTTTTCAACACTAACACAAATGCGAAAAGTGGTTTTTTAACACTATCACAAGTGCAAAAAGTGTTTTTTCCACACCAATACAAGTGCAAAAGTGGTTTCCTGCACCAACACAAGTGCGAAAAGTGGTTTTTCAACACTAACACAAGTGCAAAAAGTGGTTTTTCAACACTAACACAAGTGCGAAAAGTGGTTTTTCAATACTATCACAAGTGCAAAAAGTGTTTTTTCCACACTAATACAAGTGCAAAAGTGGTTTCCTGCACCAACACAAGTGCGAAAAGTGGTTTTTCAACACTAACACAAGTGCGAAAAGTGGTTTTTCAACACTAACACAAGTGCGAAAAGTGGTTTTTCCACACTAATACAAGTGCAAAGGTGGTTTCCTGCACCAACACAAGTGCAAAAAGTGGTTTTTCAACACTAACACAAGTGCGAAAAGTGGTTTTTCAACACTATCACAAGTGCAAAAAGTGTTTTTTCCACACTAATACAAGTGCAAAAGTGGTTTCCTGCACCAACACAAGTGCGAAAAGTGGTTTTTCAACACTAACACAAGTGCGAAAAGTGGTTTTTCAACACTAACACAAGTGCGAAAAGTGGTTGTTCAACACTAACACAAGTGCGAAAAGTGGTTTTTCCACACTAATACAAGTGCAAAAGTGGTTTCCTGCACCAACACAAGTGCGAAAAGTGGTTTTTCAACACTAACACAAGTGCGAAAAGTGGTTGTTCAACACTAACACAAGTGCGAAAAGTGGTTTTTCCACACTAATACAAGTGCAAAATTGGTTTCCTGCACCAACACAAGTGCGAAAAGTGGTTTTTCAACACTAACACAAGTGCGAAAAGTGGTTTTTCAACACTATCACAAGTGCAAAAAGTGTTTTTTCCACACTAATACAAGTGCAAAAGTGGTTTCCTGCACCAACACAAGTGCGAAAAGTGGTTTTTCAACACTAACACAAGTGCGAAAAGTGGTTGTTCAACACTAACACAAGTGCGAAAAGTGGTTTTTCCACACTAATACAAGTGCAAAAGTGGTTTCCGGCACCAACACAAGTGCGAAAAGTGGTTTTTCAACACTAACACAAGTGCGAAAAGTGGTTTTTCCACACTAATACAAGTGCAAAAGTGGTTTCCTGAACCAACACAAGTGCGGAAAGTGGTTTTTCAACACTAACACAAGTGTGAAAAGTGGTTTTTCAACACTAACACAAGTGCGAAAAGTGGTTTTTCCACACTAATACAAGTGCAAAAGTGGTTTCCTGCACCAACACAAGTGCGAAAAGTGGTTTTTCAACACTAACACAAGTGCGAAAAGTGGTTTTTCCACACTAATACAAGTGCAAAAGTGGTTTCCTGCACCAACACAAGTGCGAAAATGGTTTTTCAACACTAACACAAGTGCGAAAAGTGGTTTTTCAACACAATCACAAGTGCAAAAAGTGTTTTTTCCACACTAATACAAGTGCAAAAGTGGTTTCCTGCACCAACACAAGTGCGAAAAGTGGTTTTTCAACACTAACACTAGTGCGAAAAGTGGTTTTTCAACACTAACACAAGTGCGAAAAGTGTTTTTTCCACACTAATACATGTGCAAAAGTGGTTTCCTGCACCAACACAAGTGTGAAAAGTGGTTTTTCAACACTAACACAAGTGCGAAAAGTGTTTTTCCACACTAATACAAGTGCAAAAGTGGTTTCCTGCACCAACACAAGTGCGAAAAGTGTTTTTTCAACACTAACACAAGTGCGAAAAGTGGTTTTTCAACACTAACACAAGTGCGAAAAGTGTTTTTCCACACTAATACAAGTGCAAAAGTGGTTTCCTGCACCAACACAAGTGCGGAAAGTGTTTTTTCAACACTAACACAAGTGCGAAAAGTGGTTTTTCAACACTAACACAAGTGCGAAAAGTGGTTTTTCAACACTAACACAAGTGCGAAAAGTGGTTTTTCCACACTAATACAAGTGCAAAAGTGGTTTCCTGCACCAACACAAGTGCGAAAAGTGGTTTTTCAACACTAACACAAGTGCAAAAAGTGGTTTTCCAACACTATCACAAGTCCAAAAAGTGTTTTTTCCACACTAATGCAAGTGCAAAAGTGGTTTCCTGCACCAACACAAGTGTGAAAAGTGGTTTTTCAACACTAACACAAGTGCGAAAAGTGGTTTTTCAACACTAACACAAGTGCAAAAAGTGTTTTTTCCACACTAATACAAGTGCAAAAGTGGTTTCCTGCACCAACACAAGTGCGAAAAGTGGTTTTTCAACACTAACACAAGTGCGAAAAGTAGTTTTTCAACACTAACACAAGTGCGAAAAGTGTTTTTTCCACACTAATACAAGTGCAAAAGTGGTTTCCTGCACCAACACAAGTGCGAAAAGTGGTTTTTCAACACTAACACAAGTGCGAAAAGTGGTTTTTCAACACTAACACAAGTGCGAAAAGTGGTTTTTCAACACTAACACAAGTGCGAAAAGTGGTTTTTCCACACTAATACAAGTGCAAAAGTGGTTTCCTGCACCAACACAAGTGCGAAAAGTGGTTTTTCAACACTAACACAAGTGCGAAAAGTGGTTTTTCAACACTATCACAAGTACAAAAAGTGTTTTTTCCACACCAATACAAGTGCAAAAGTGGTTTCCTGCACCAACACAAGTGCGAAAAGTGGTTTTTCAACACTAACACAAGTGCAAAAAGTGGTTTTTCAACACTAACACAAGTGCGAAAAGTGGTTTTTCAACACTAACACAAGTGCGAAAAGTGGTTTTTCAACACTAAAACAAGTGCGAAAAGTGGTTTTTCCACACTAATGCAAGTGCAAAAGTGGTTTCCTGCACCAACACAAGTGCGAAAAGTGGTTTTTCAACACTAACACAAGTGCGAAAAGTGGTTTTTCAACACTATCACAAGTGCAAAAAGTGTTTTTTCCACACCAATACAAGTGCAAAAGTGGTTTCCTGCACCAACACAAGTGCGAAAAGTGGTTTTTCAACACTAACACAAGTGCAAAAAGTGGTTTTTCAACACTAACACAAGTGCGAAAAGTGGTTTTTCAATACTATCACAAGTGCAAAAAGTGTTTTTTCCACACTAATACAAGTGCAAAAGTGGTTTCCTGCACCAACACAAGTGCGAAAAGTGGTTTTTCAACACTAACACAAGTGCGAAAAGTGGTTTTTCAACACTAACACAAGTGCGAAAAGTGGTTTTTCCACACTAATACAAGTGCAAAGGTGGTTTCCTGCACCAACACAAGTGCAAAAAGTGGTTTTTCAACACTAACACAAGTGCGAAAAGTGGTTTTTCAACACTATCACAAGTGCAAAAAGTGTTTTTTCCACACTAATACAAGTGCAAAAGTGGTTTCCTGCACCAACACAAGTGCGAAAAGTGGTTTTTCAACACTAACACAAGTGCGAAAAGTGGTTTTTCAACACTAATACAAGTGCAAAAGTGGTTTCCTGCACCAACACAAGTGCGAAAAGTGGTTTTTCAACACAAACACAAGTGCGAAAAGTGGTTTTCAACACTATCACAAGTGCAAAAAGTGGTTTTCCACACTAATACAAGTGCAAAAGTGGTTTCCTGCACCAACACAAGTGCGAAAAGTGGTTTTTCAACACTAACACAGGTGCGAAAAGTGGTTTTTCAACACTAACACAAGTGCGAAAAGTTGTTTTTCAACACTAACACAAGTGCGAAAAGTGTTTTTTCCACACTAATACAAGTGCAAAAGTGGTTTTCTGCACCAACACAAGTGCGAAAAGTGGTTTTTCAACACTAACACAAGTGCGAAAAGTGGTTTTTCAACACTATCACAAGTGCAAACAGTGTTTTTTCCACACTAATACAAGTGCAAAAGTGGTTTCCTGCACCAACACAAGTGCGAAAAGTGGTTTTTCAACACCGACACAAGTGCGAAAAGTGGTTTTTCCACACTAATACAAGTGCAAAAGTGGTTTTTCGAACACTATCACAAGTGCAAAAAGTGTTTTTTCCACACTAATACAAGTGCAAAAGTGGTTTCCTGCACCAACACAAGTGTGAAAAGTGGTTTTTCAACACTAACACAAGTGCAAAAGTGGTTTCCTGCACCAACACAAGTGCGAAAAGTGGTTTTTCAACACTAACACAAGTGCGAAAAGTGGTTTTTCAACACTATCACAAGTGCAAAAACTGTTTTTTCCACACCAATACAAGTGCAAAAGTGGTTTCCTGCACCAACACAAGTGCGAAAAGTGGTTTTTCAACACTAACACAAGTGCAAAAAGTGGTTTTTAAACACTAACACAAGTGCGAAAAGTGGTTTTTCAACACTAACAAAAGTGCGAAAAGTGGTTTTTCAACACTAAAACAAGTGCGAAAAGTGGTTTTCCACACTAATGCAAGTGCAAAAGTGGTTTCCTGCACCAACACAAGTGCGAAAAGTGGTTTTTCAACACTAACACAAATGCGAAAAGTGGTTTTTTAACACTATCACAAGTGCAAAAAGTGTTTTTTCCACACCAATACAAGTGCAAAAGTGGTTTCCTGCACCAACACAAGTGCGAAAAGTGGTTTTTCAACACTAACACAAGTGCAAAAAGTGGTTTTTCAACACTAACACAAGTGCGAAAAGTGGTTTTTCAATACTATCACAAGTGCAAAAAGTGTTTTTTCCACACTAATACAAGTGCAAAAGTGGTTTCCTGCACCAACACAAGTGCGAAAAGTGGTTTTTCAACACTAACACAAGTGCGAAAAGTGGTTTTTCAACACTAACACAAGTGCGAAAAGTGGTTTTTCCACACTAATACAAGTGCAAAGGTGGTTTCCTGCACCAACACAAGTGCAAAAAGTGGTTTTTCAACACTAACACAAGTGCGAAAAGTGGTTTTTCAACACTATCACAAGTGCAAAAAGTGTTTTTTCCACACTAATACAAGTGCAAAAGTGGTTTCCTGCACCAACACAAGTGCGAAAAGTGGTTTTTCAACACTAACACAAGTGCGAAAAGTGGTTTTTCAACACTAATACAAGTGCAAAAGTGGTTTCCTGCACCAACACAAGTGCGAAAAGTGGTTTTTCAACACAAACACAAGTGCGAAAAGTGGTTTTCAACACTATCACAAGTGCAAAAAGTGGTTTTTCCACACTAATACAAGTGCAAAAGTGGTTTCCTGCACCAACACAAGTGCGAAAAGTGGTTTTTCAACACTAACACAAGTGCGAAAAGTGGTTTTTCAACACTAACACAAGTGCGAAAAGTGGTTTTTCAACACTAACACAAGTGCGTAAAGTGTTTTTCCACACTAATACAAGTGCAAAAGTGGTTTCCTGCACCAACACAAGTGCGAAAAGTGGTTTTTCAACACTAACACAAGTGCGAAAAGTGGTTTTTCAACACTATCACAAGTGCAAACAGTGTTTTTTCCACACTAATACAAGTGCAAAAGTGGTTTCCTGCACCAACACAAGTGCGAAAAGTGGTTTTTCAACACCGACACAAGTGCGAAAAGTGGTTTTTCCACACTAATACAAGTGGAAAAGTGGTTTTTCGAACACTATCACAAGTGCAAAAAGTGTTTTTTCCACACTAATACAAGTGCAAAAGTGGTTTCCTGCACCAACACAAGTGCGAAAAGTGGTTTTTCAACACTAACACAAGTGCGAAAAGTGGTTTTTCAACACTAACACAAGTGCGAAAAGTGGTTTTTTCCACACTAATACAAGTGCAAAGGTGGTTTCCTGCACCAACACAAGTGCAAAAAGTGGTTTTTCAACACTAACACAAGTGCGAAAAGTGGTTTTTCAACACTATCACAAGTGCAAAAAGTGTTTTTTTCCACACTAATACAAGTGCAAAAGTGGTTTCCTGCACCAACACAAGTGCGAAAAGTGGTTTTTTAACACAAACACAAGTGCGAAAAGTGGTTTTCAACACTATCACAAGTGCAAAAAGTGGTTTTCCACACTAATACAAGTGCAAAAGTGGTTTCCTGCACCAACACAAGTGCGAAAAGTGGTTTTTCAACACTAACACAAGTGCGAAAAGTGGTTTTCAACACTAACACAAGTGCGAAAAGTGGTTTTTCAACACTAACACAAGTGCGAAAAGTGTTTTTCCACACTAATACAAGTGCAAAAGTGGTTTCCTGCACCAACACAAGTGCGAAAAGTGGTTTTTCAACACTAACACAAGTGCGAAAAGTGGTTTTTCAACACTATCACAAGTGCAAACAGTGTTTTTTCCACACTAATACAAGTGCAAAAGTGGTTTCCTGCACCAACACAAGTGCGAAAAGTGGTTTTTCCACACCGACACAAGTGCGAAAGTGGTTTTTCCACACTAATACAAGTGCAAAAGTGGTTTTTCGAACACTATCACAAGTGCAAAAAGTGTTTTTTCCACACTAATACAAGTGCAAAAGTGGTTTCCTGCACCAACACAAGTGTGAAAAGTGGTTTTTCAACACTAACACAAGTGCGAAAAGTGGTTTTTCAACACTAACACAAGTGCGAAAAGTGGTTTTTTCCACACTAATACAAGTGCAAAAGTGGTTTCCTGCACCAACACAAGTGCGAAAAGTGGTTTTTCAACACTATCACAAGTGCAAAAAGTGTTTTTTCCACACTAATACAAGTGCAAAAGTGGTTTCCTGCACCAACACAAGTGCGAAAAGTGGTTTTTCAACACTAACACAAGTGCGAAAAGTGGTTGTTCAACACTAACACAAGTGCGAAAAGTGGTTTTTCCACACTAATACAAGTGCAAAAGTGGTTTCCGGCACCAACACAGGTGCGAAAAGTGGTTTTTCAACACTAACACAAGTGCGAAAAGTGGTTTTTCAACACTATCACAAGTGCAAAAACTGTTTTTTCCACACTAATACAAGTGCAAAAGTGGTTTCCTGCACCAACACAAGTGCGAAAAGTGGTTTTTCAACACTAACACAAGTGCGAAAAGTGGTTTTTCAACACTAACACAAGTGCGAAAAGTGGTTTTTCCACACTAATACAAGTGCAAAAGTGGTTTCCTGAACCAACACAAGTGCGGAAAGTGGTTTTTCAACACTAACACAAGTGTGAAAAGTGGTTTTTCAACACTAACACAAGTGCGAAAAGTGGTTTTTCCACACTAATACAAGTGCAAAAGTGGTTTCCTGCACCAACACAAGTGCGAAAAGTGGTTTTTCAACACTAACACAAGTGCGAAAAGTGGTTTTTCAACACAATCACAAGTGCAAAAAGTGTTTTTTCCACACTAATACAAGTGCAAAAGTGGTTTCCTGCACCAACACAAGTGCGAAAAGTGGTTTTTCAACACTAACACAAGTGCGAAAAGTGGTTTTTCCACACTAATACAAGTGCAAAAGTGGTTTCCTGCACCAACACAAGTGCGAAAAGTGGTTTTTCAACACTAACACAAGTGCGAAAAGTGGTTTTTCAACACAATCACAAGTGCAAAAAGTGTTTTTTCCACACTAATACAAGTGCAAAAGTGGTTTCCTGCACCAACACAAGTGCGAAAAGTGGTTTTTCCACACCGACACAAGTGCGAAAAGTGGTTTTTCCACACTAATACAAGTGCAAAAGTGGTTTTTCGAACACTATCACAAGTGCAAAAAGTGTTTTTTCCACACTAATACAAGTGCAAAAGTGGTTTCCTGCACCAACACAAGTGTGAAAAGTGGTTTTTCAACACTAACACAAGTGCGAAAAGTGGTTTTTCAACACTAACACAAGTGCGAAAAGTGGTTTTTCCACACTAATACAAGTGCAAAAGTGGTTTCCTGCACCAACACAAGTGCGAAAAGTGGTTTTTCAACACTATCACAAGTGCAAAAAGTGTTTTTTCCACACTAATACAAGTGCAAAAGTGGTTTCCTGCACCAACACAAGTGCGAAAAGTGGTTTTTCAACACTAACACAAGTGCGAAAAGTGGTTGTTCAACACTAACACAAGTGCGAAAAGTGGTTTTTCCACACTAATACAAGTGCAAAAGTGGTTTCCGGCACCAACACAAGTGCGAAAAGTGGTTTTTCAACACTAACACAAGTGCGAAAAGTGGTTTTTCAACACTATCACAAGTGCAAAAACTGTTTTTTCCACACTAATACAAGTGCAAAAGTGGTTTCCTGCACCAACACAAGTGCGAAAAGTGGTTTTTCAACACTAACACAAGTGCGAAAAGTGGTTTTTCAACACTAACACAAGTGCGAAAAGTGGTTTTTCCACACTAATACAAGTGCAAAAGTGGTTTCCTGAACCAACACAAGTGCGGAAAGTGGTTTTTTCAACACTAACACAAGTGTGAAAAGTGGTTTTTCAACACTAACACAAGTGCGAAAAGTGGTTTTTCCACACTAATACAAGTGCAAAAGTGGTTTCCTGCACCAACACAAGTGCGAAAAGTGGTTTTTCAACACTAACACAAGTGCGAAAAGTGGTTTTTCAACACAATCACAAGTGCAAAAAGTGTTTTTTCCACACTAATACAAGTGCAAAAGTGGTTTCCTGCACCAACACAAGTGCGAAAAGTGGTTTTTCAACACTAACACAAGTGCGAAAAGTGGTTTTTCCACACTAATACAAGTGCAAAAGTGGTTTCCTGCACCAACACAAGTGCGAAAAGTGGTTTTTCAACACTAACACAAGTGCGAAAAGTGGTTTTTCAACACAATCACAAGTGCAAAAAGTGTTTTTTCCACACTAATACAAGTGCAAAAGTGGTTTCCTGCACCAACACAAGTGCGAAAAGTGGTTTTTCAACACGAACACTAGTGCGAAAAGTGGTTTTTCAACACTAACACAAGTGCGAAAAGTGTTTTTTCCACACTAATACATGTGCAAAAGTGGTTTCCTGCACCAACACAAGTGTGAAAAGTGGTTTTTCAACACTAACACAAGTGCGAAAAGTGTTTTTCCACACTATTACAAGTGCAAAAGTGGTTTCCTGCACCAACACAAGTGCGAAAAGTGTTTTTTCAACACTAACACAAGTGCGAAAAGTGGTTTTTCAACACTAACACAAGTGCGAAAAGTGTTTTTCCACACTAATACAAGTGCAAAAGTGGTTTCCTGCACCAACACAAGTGCGGAAAGTGTTTTTTCAACACTAACACAAGTGCGAAAAGTGTTTTTTCAACACTAACACAAGTGCGAAAAGTGGTTTTTCAACACTAACACAAGTGCGAAAAGTGGTTTTTCCACACTAATACAAGTGCAAAAGTGGTTTCCTGCACCAACACAAGTGCGAAAAGTGGTTTTTCAGCACTAACACAAGTGCAAAAAAGTGGTTTTCCAACACTATCACAAGTCCAAAAAGTGTTTTTTCCACACTAATGCAAGTGCAAAAGTGGTTTCCTGCACCAACACAAGTGTGAAAAGTGGTTTTTCAACACTAACACAAGTGCGAAAAGTGGTTTTTCAACACTAACACAAGTGCAAAAAGTGTTTTTTCCACACTAATACAAGTGCAAAAGTGGTTTCCTGCACCAACACAAGTGCGAAAAGTGGTTTTTCAACACTAACACAAGTGCGAAAAGTAGTTTTTCAACACTAACACAAGTGCGAAAAGTGTTTTTTCCACACTAATACAAGTGCAAAAGTGGTTTCCTGCACCAACACAAGTGCGAAAAGTGGTTTTTCAACACTAACACAAGTGCGAAAAGTGGTTTTTCAACACTAACACAAGTGCGAAAAGTGGTTTTTCAACACTAACACAAGTGCGAAAAGTGGTTTTTCCACACTAATACAAGTGCAAAAGTGGTTTCCTGCACCAACACAAGTGCGAAAAGTGGTTTTTCAACACTAACACAAGTGCGAAAAGTGGTTTTTCAACACTATCACAAGTGCAAAAAGTGTTTTTTCCACACCAATACAAGTGCAAAAGTGGTTTCCTGCACCAACACAAGTGCGAAAAGTGGTTTTTCAACACTAACACAAGTGCAAAAAGTGGTTTTTCAACACTAACACAAGTGCGAAAAGTGGTTTTTCAACACTAACACAAGTGCGAAAAGTGGTTTTTCAACACTAAAACAAGTGCGAAAAGTGGTTTTTCCACACTAATGCAAGTGCAAAAGTGGTTTCCTGCACCAACACAAGTGCGAAAAGTGGTTTTTCAACACTAACACAAGTGCGAAAAGTGGTTTTTCAACACTATCACAAGTGCAAAAAGTGTTTTTTCCACACCAATACAAGTGCAAAAGTGGTTTCCTGCACCAACACAAGTGCGAAAAGTGGTTTTTCAACACTAACACAAGTGCAAAAAGTGGTTTTTCAACACTAACACAAGTGCGAAAAGTGGTTTTTCAATACTATCACAAGTGCAAAAAGTGTTTTTTCCACACTAATACAAGTGCAAAAGTGGTTTCCTGCACCAACACAAGTGCGAAAAGTGGTTTTTCAACACTAACACAAGTGCGAAAAGTGGTTTTTCAACACTAACACAAGTGCGAAAAGTGGTTTTTCCACACTAATACAAGTGCAAAGGTGGTTTCCTGCACCAACACAAGTGCAAAAAGTGGTTTTTCAACACTAACACAAGTGCGAAAAGTGGTTTTTCAACACTATCACAAGTGCAAAAAGTGTTTTTTCCACACTAATACAAGTGCAAAAGTGGTTTCCTGCACCAACACAAGTGCGAAAAGTGGTTTTTCAACACTAACACAAGTGCGAAAAGTGGTTTTTCAACACTAATACAAGTGCAAAAGTGGTTTCCTGCACCAACACAAGTGCGAAAAGTGGTTTTTCAACACAAACACAAGTGCGAAAAGTGGTTTTCAACACTATCACAAGTGCAAAAAGTGGTTTTCCACACTAATACAAGTGCAAAAGTGGTTTCCTGCACCCTCACAAGTGCGAAAAGTGGTTTTTCAACACTAACACAAGTGCGAAAAGTGGTTTTTCAACACTAACACAAGTGCGAAAAGTGGTTTTTCAACACTAACACAAGTGCGAAAAGTGTTTTTTCCACACTAATACAAGTGCAAAAGTGGTTTCCTGCACCAACACAAGTGCGAAAAGTGGTTTTTCAACACTAACACAAGTGCGAAAAGTGGTTTTTCAACACTATCACAAGTGCAAACAGTGTTTTTTCCACACTAATACAAGTGCAAAAGTGGTTTCCTGCACCAACACAAGTGCGAAAAGTGGTTTTTCAACACCGACACAAGTGCGAAAAGTGGTTTTTCCACACTAATACAAGTGCAAAAGTGGTTTTTCGAACACTATCACAAGTGCAAAAAGTGTTTTTTCCACACTAATACAAGTGCAAAAGTGGTTTCCTGCACCAACACAAGTGTGAAAAGTGGTTTTTCAACACTAACACAAGTGCAAAAGTGGTTTCCTGCACCAACACAAGTGCGAAAAGTGGTTTTTCAACACTAACACAAGTGCGAAAAGTGGTTTTTCAACACTATCACAAGTGCAAAAACTGTTTTTTCCACACCAATACAAGTGCAAAAGTGGTTTCCTGCACCAACACAAGTGCGAAAAGTGGTTTTTCAACACTAACACAAGTGCAAAAAGTGGTTTTTCAACACTAACACAAGTGCGAAAAGTGGTTTTTCAACACTAACAAAAGTGCGAAAAGTGGTTTTTCAACACTAAAAGAAGTGCGAAAAGTGGTTTTCCACACTAATGCAAGTGCAAAAGTGGTTTCCTGCACCAACACAAGTGCGAAAAGTGGTTTTTCAACACTAACACAAGAGCGAAAAGTGGTTTTTTAACACTATCACAAGTGCAAAAAGTGTTTTTTTCCACACCAATACAAGTGCAAAAGTGGTTTCCTGCACCAACACAAGTGCGAAAAGTGGTTTTTCAACACTAACACAAGTGCAAAAAGTGGTTTTTCAACACTAACACAAGTGCGAAAAGTGGTTTTTCAATACTATCACAAGTGCAAAAAGTGTTTTTTCCACACTAATACAAGTGCAAAAGTGGTTTCCTGCACCAACACAAGTGCGAAAAGTGGTTTTTCAACACTAACACAAGTGCGAAAAGTGGTTTTTCAACACTAACACAAGTGCGAAAAGTGGTTTTTCCACACTAATACAAGTGCAAAGGTGGTTTCCTGCACCAACACAAGTGCAAAAAGTGGTTTTTCAACACTAACACAAGTGCGAAAAGTGGTTTTTCAACACTATCACAAGTGCAAAAAGTGTTTTTTCCACACTAATACAAGTGCAAAAGTGGTTTCCTGCACCAACACAAGTGCGAAAAGTGGTTTTTCAACACTAACACAAGTGCGAAAAGTGGTTTTTCAACACTAATACAAGTGCAAAAGTGGTTTCCTGCACCAACACAAGTGCGAAAAGTGGTTTTTCAACACAAACACAAGTGCGAAAAGTGGTTTTCAACACTATCACAAGTGCAAAAAGTGGTTTTTCCACACTAATACAAGTGCAAAAGTGGTTTCCTGCACCAACACAAGTGCGAAAAGTGGTTTTTCAACACTAACACAAGTGCGAAAAGTGGGTTTTCAACACTAACACAAGTGCGAAAAGTGGTTTTTCAACACTAACACAAGTGCGAAAAGTGTTTTTCCACACTAATACAAGTGCAAAAGTGGTTTCCTGCACCAACACAAGTGCGAAAAGTGGTTTTTCAACACGAACACAAGTGCAAAAAGTGGTTTTTCAACACTATCACAAGTCTAAAAAGTGTTTTTTCCACACTAATACAAGTGCAAAAGTGGTTTCCTGCACCAACACAAGTGCGAAAAGTGGTTTTTCAACACTAACACAAGTGCGAAAAGTGGTTTTTCAACACTAACACAAGTGCAAAAAGTGTTTTTTCCACACTAATACAAGTGCAAAAGTGGTTTCCTGCACCAACACAAGTGCGAAAAGTGGTTTTTCAACACTAACACAAGTGCGAAATGTGGTTTTTCAACACTAACACAAGTGCGAAAAGTGTTTTTTCCACACTAATACAAGTGCAAAAGTGGTTTCCTGCACCAACACAAGTGCGAAAAGTGGTTTTTCAACACTAACACAAGTGCGAA
The DNA here is from genome assembly GCF_964187855.1 of Myxine glutinosa. Lineage (NCBI taxonomy): Eukaryota > Metazoa > Chordata > Myxini > Myxiniformes > Myxinidae > Myxine > Myxine glutinosa. The sequence continues at coordinate 44,675 of NW_027618084.1, read as the reverse complement.
AAGTGGTTTTTCAACACTAACACAAGTGCGAAAAGTGGTTTTTCAACACTAACACAAGTGCGAAAAGTGGTTTTTCCACACTAATACAAGTGCAAAAGTGGTTTCCTGCACCAACACAAGTGCGAAAAGTGGTTTTTCAACACTAACACAAGTGCGAAAAGTGGTTTTTCAACACTATCACAAGTGCAAAAGGTGTTTTTTCCACACCAATACAAGTGCAAAAGTGGTTTCCTGCACCAACACAAGTGCGAAAAGTGGTTTTTCAACACGAACACAAGTGCAAAAAGTGGTTTTTCAACACTATCACAAGTCTAAAAAGTGTTTTTTCCACACTAATACAAGTGCAAAAGTGGTTTCCTGCACCAACACAAGTGCGAAAAGTGGTTTTTCAACACTAACACAAGTGCGAAAAGTGGTTTTTCAACACTAACACAAGTGCAAAAAGTGTTTTTTCCACACTAATACAAGTGCAAAAGTGGTTTCCTGCACCAACACAAGTGCGAAAAGTGGTTTTTCAACACTAACACAAGTGCGAAATGTGGTTTTTCAACACTAACACAAGTGCGAAAAGTGTTTTTTCCACACTAATACAAGTGCAAAAGTGGTTTCCTGCACCAACACAAGTGCGAAAAGTGGTTTTTCAACACTAACACAAGTGCGAAAAGTGGTTTTTCAACACTAACACAAGTGCGAAAAGTGGTTTTTCAACACTAACACAAGTGCGAAAAGTGGTTTTTCCACACTAATACAAGTGCAAAAGTGGTTTCCTGCACCAACACAAGTGCGAAAAGTGGTTTTTCAACACTAACACAAGTGCGAAAAGTGGTTTTTCAACACTATCACAAGTGCAAAAAGTGTTTTTTCCACACCAATACAAGTGCAAAAGTGGTTTCCTGCACCAACACAAGTGCGAAAAGTGGTTTTTCAACACTAACACAAGTGCAAAAAGTGTTTTTTCAACACTAACACAAGTGCGAAAAGTGGTTTTTCAACACTAACACAAGTGCGAAAAGTGGTTTTTCAACACTAAAACAAGTGCGAAAAGTGGTTTTTCCACAGTAATGCAAGTGCAAAAGTGGTTTCCTGCACCAACAAGTGCGAAAAGTGGTTTTTCAACACTAACACAAGTGCGAAAAGTGGTTTTTCAACACTATCACAAGTGCAAAAAGTGTTTTTTCCACACCAATACAAGTGCAAAAGTGGTTTCCTGCACCAACACAAGTGCGAAAAGTGGTTTTTCAACACTAACACAAGTGCAAAAAGTGGTTTTTCAACACTAACACAAGTGCGAAAAGTGGTTTTTCAATACTATCACAAGTGCAAAAAGTGTTTTTTCCACACTAATACAAGTGCAAAAGTGGTTTCCTGCACCAACACAAGTGCGAAAAGTGGTTTTTCAACACTAACACAAGTGCGAAAAGTGGTTTTTCAACACTAACACAAGTGCGAAAAGTAGTTTTTCAACACTAACACAAGTGTGAAAAGTGGTTTTCAACACTAACACAAGTGCGAAAAGTGTTTTTTCCACACTAATACAAGTGCAAAAGTGGTTTCCTGCACCAACACAAGTGCGAAAAGTGTTTTTTCCACACTAATACAAGTGCAAAAGTGGTTTCCTGCACCAACATAAGTGCGAAAAGTGGTTTTTCAACACTAACACAAGTGCGAAAAGTGGTTTTTCAACACTAACACAAGTGCAAAAAGTGTTTTTCCACACTAATACAAGTGCAAAAGTGGTTTCCTGCACCAACACAAGTGCGAAAAGTGTTTTTTCAACACTAACACAAGTGCGAAAAGTGGTTTTTCAACACTAACACAAGTGCGAAAAGTGGTTTTTCAACACTAACACAAGTGCGAAAAGTGGTTTTTCAACACTAACACAAGTGCGAAAAGTGGTTTTTCCACACTAATACAAGTGCAAAAGTGGTTTCCTGCACCAACACAAGTGCGAAAAGTGGTTTTTCAACACTAACACAAGTGCAAAAAGTGGTTTTTCAACACTATCACAAGTCCAAAAAGTGTTTTTTCCACACTAATACAAGTGCAAAAGTGGTTTCCTGCACCAACACAAGTGCGAAAAGTGGTTTTTCAACACTAACACAAGTGCGAAAAGTGGTTTTTCAACACTAACACAAGTGCGAAAAGTGTTTTTTCCACACTAATACAAGTGCAAAAGTGGTTTCCTGCACCAACACAAGTGCGAAAAGTGGTTTTTCAACACTAACACAAGTGCGAAATGTGGTTTTTCAACACTAACACAAGTGCGAAAAGTGTTTTTTCCACACTAATACAAGTGCAAAAGTGGTTTCCTGCACCAACACAAGTGCGAAAAGTGGGTTTTCAACACTAACACAAGTGCGAAAAGTGGTTTTTCAACACTAACACAAGTGCGAAAAGTGATTTTTCAACACTAACACAAGTGCGAAAAGTGGTTTTTCCACACTAATACAAGTGCAAAAGTGGTTTCCTGCACCAACACAAGTGCGAAAAGTGGTTTTTCAACACTAACACAAGTGCGAAAAGTGGTTTTTCAACACTATCACAAGTGCAAAAAGTGTTTTTTCCACACCAATACAAGTGCAAAAGTGGTTTCCTGCACCAACACAAGTGCGAAAAGTGGTTTTTCAACACTAACACAAGTGCAAAAAGTGTTTTTTCAACACTAACACAAGTGCGAAAAGTGGTTTTTCAACACTAACACAAGTGCGAAAAGTGGTTTTTCAACACTAAAACAAGTGCGAAAAGTGGTTTTTCCACAGTAATGCAAGTGCAAAAGTGGTTTCCTGCACCAACAAGTGCGAAAAGTGGTTTTTCAACACTAACACAAGTGCAAAAAGTGGTTTTTCAACACTAACACAAGTGCGAAAAGTGGTTTTTCAACACTAACACAAGTGCGAAAAGTGGTTTTTCCACAGTAATGCAAGTGCAAAAGTGGTTTCCTGCACCAACAAGTGCGAAAAGTGGTTTTTCAACACTAACACAAGTGCGAAAAGTGTTTTTTCAACACTATCACAAGTGCAAAAAGTGTTTTTTCCACACCAATACAAGTGCAAAAGTGGTTTCCTGCACCAACACAAGTGCGAAAAGTGGTTTTTCAACACTAACACAAGTGCAAAAAGTGGTTTTTCAACACTAACACAAGTGCGAAAAGTGGTTTTTCAATACTATCACAAGTGCAAAAAGTGTTTTTTCCACACTAATACAAGTGCAAAAGTGGTTTCCTGCACCAACACAAGTGCGAAAAGTGGTTTTTCAACACTAACACAAGTGCGAAAAGTGGTTTTTCAACACTATCACAAGTGCAAAAAGTGTTTTTTCCACACTAATACAAGTACAAAAGTGGTTTCCTGCACCAACACAAGTGCAAAAAGTGGTTTTTCAACACTAACACAAGTGCGAAAAGTGGTTTTTCAACACTAACACAAGTGCGAAAAGTGTTTTTTCCACACTAATACAAGTGCAAAAGTGGTTTCCTGCACCAACACAAGTGCGAAAAGTGGTTTTTCAACACTAACACAAGTGCGAAAAGTGGTTTTTCAACACTAACACAAGTGCGAAAAGTGTTTTTTCCACACTAATACAAGTGCAAAAGTGGTTTCCTGCACCAACACAAGTGCGAAAAGTGGTTTTTCAACACTAACACAAGTGCGAAAAGTGGTTTTCAACACTAACACAAGTGCGAAAAGTGGTTTTCCACACTAATACAAGTGCAAAAGTGGTTTCCTGCACCAACACAAGTGCGAAAAGTGGTTTTTCAACACTAACACAAGTGCGAAAAGTGGTTTTTCAACACTATCACAAGTGCCAAAAGTGTTTTTTCCACACCAATACAAGTGCAAAAGTGGTTTCCTGCACCAACACAAGTGCGAAAAGTGGTTTTTCAACACTAACACAAGTGCAAAAAGTGGTTTTTCAACACTAACACAAGTGCGAAAAGTGGTTTTTCAACACTATCACAAGTGCAAAAAGTGTTTTTTCCACACTAATACAAGTGCAAAAGTGGTTTCCTGCACCAACACAAGTGCGAAAAGTGGTTTTTCAACACTAACACAAGTGCGAAAAGTGGTTTTTCAACACTATCACAAGTGCAAAAAGTGGTTTTTCCACACTAATACAAGTGCAAAAGTGGTTTCCTGCACCAACACAAGTGCGAAAAGTGTTTTTTCCACACTAATACAAGTGCAAAAGTGGTTTCCTGCACCAACACAAGTGCGAAAAGTGGTTTTTCAACACTAACACAAGTGCGAAAAGTGGTTTTTCAACACTAACACAAGTGCGAAAAGTGTTTTTCCACACGAATACAAGTGCAAAAGTGGTTTCCTGTACCAACACAAGTGCGAAAAGTGTTTTTTCAACACTAACACAAGTGCGAAAAGTGGTTTTTCAACACTAACACAAGTGCGAAAAGTGGTTTTTCAACACTAACACAAGTGCGAAAAGTGGTTTTTCCACACTAATACAAGTGCAAAAGTGGTTTCCTGCACCAACACAAGTGCGAAAAGTGGTTTTTCAACACGAACACAAGTGCAAAAAGTGGTTTTTCAACACTATCACAAGTCTAAAAAGTGTTTTTTCCACACCAACACAAGTGCGAAAAGTGGTTTTTCAACACTAACACAAGTGCGAAAAGTGGTTTTTCAACACTAACACAAGTGCAAAAAGTGTTTTTTCCACACTAATACAAGTGCAAAAGTGGTTTCCTGCACCAACACAAATGCGAAAAGTGGTTTTTCAACACTAACACAAGTGCGAAATGTGGTTTTTCAACACTAACACAAGTGCGAAAAGTGTTTTTTCCACACTAATACAAGTGCAAAAGTGGTTTCCTGCACCAACACAAGTGCGAAAAGTGGTTTTTCAACACTAACACAAGTGCGAAAAGTGGTTTTTCAACACTAACACAAGTGCGAAAAGTGGTTTTTCAACACTAACACAAGTGCGAAAAGTGGTTTTTCCACACTAATACAAGTGCAAAAGTGGTTTCCTGCACCAACACAAGTGCGAAAAGTGGTTTTTCAACACTAACACAAGTGCGAAAAGTGTTTTTTCCACACCAATACAAGTGCAAAAGTGGTTTCCTGCACCAACACAAGTGCGAAAAGTGGTTTTTCAACACTAACACAAGTGCAAAAAGTGTTTTTTCAACACTAACACAAGTGCGAAAAGTGGTTTTTCAACACTAACACAAGTGCGAAAAGTGGTTTTTCAACACTAAAACAAGTGCGAAAAGTGGTTTTTCCACAGTAATGCAAGTGCAAAAGTGGTTTCCTGCACCAACAAGTGCGAAAAGTGGTTTTTCAACACTAACACAAGTGCGAAAAGTGGTTTTTCAACACTATCACAAGTGCAAAAAGTGTTTTTTCCACACCAATACAAGTGCAAAAGTGGTTTCCTGCACCAACACAAGTGCGAAAAGTGGTTTTCAACACTAACACAAGTGCGAAAAGTGTTTTTTCCACACTAATACAAGTGCAAAAGTGGTTTCCTGCACCAACACAAGTGCGAAAAGTGTTTTTTCCACACTAATACAAGTGCAAAAGTGGTTTCCTGCACCAACACAAGTGCGAAAAGTGGTTTTTCAACACTAACACAAGTGCGAAAAGTGGTTTTTCAACACTAACACAAGTGCAAAAAGTGTTTTTCCACACTAATACAAGTGCAAAAGTGGTTTCCTGCACCAACACAAGTGCGAAAAGTGTTTTTTCAACACTAACACAAGTGCGAAAAGTGGTTTTTCAACACTAACACAAGTGCGAAAAGTGGTTTTTCAACACTAACACAAGTGCGAAAAGTGGTTTTTCCACACTAATACAAGTGCAAAAGTGGTTTCCTGCACCAACACAAGTGCGAAAAGTGGTTTTTCAACACTAACACAAGTGCAAAAAGTGGTTTTTCAACACTATCACAAGTCCAAAAAGTGTTTTTTCCACACTAATACAAGTGCAAAAGTGGTTTCCTGCACCAACACAAGTGCGAAAAGTGGTTTTTCAACACTAACACAAGTGCGAAAAGTGGTTTTTCAACACTAACACAAGTGCGAAAAGTGTTTTTTCCACACTAATACAAGTGCAAAAGTGGTTTCCTGCACCAACACAAGTGCGAAAAGTGGTTTTTCAACACTAACACAAGTGCGAAATGTGGTTTTTCAACACTAACACAAGTGCGAAAAGTGTTTTTTCCACACTAATACAAGTGCAAAAGTGGTTTCCTGCACCAACACAAGTGCGAAAAGTGGGTTTTCAACACTAACACAAGTGCGAAAAGTGGTTTTTCAACACTAACACAAGTGCGAAAAGTGATTTTTCAACACTAACACAAGTGCAAAGAGTGGTTTTTCAACACTATCACAAATGCAAAAAGTGTTTTTTCCACACTAATACAAGTGCAAAAGTGGTTTCCTGCACCAACACAAGTGCGAAAAGTGGTTTTTCAACACTGACACAAGTGCGAAAAGTGGTTTTTCAACACTGACACAAGTGCGAAAAGTGGTTTTTCAACACTAACACAAGTGCAAAAAGTGGTTTTTCAACACTAACACAAGTGCGAAAAGTGGTTTTTCAACACTAACACAAGTGCGAAAAGTGGTTTTTCCACAGTAATGCAAGTGCAAAAGTGGTTTCCTGCACCAACAAGTGCGAAAAGTGGTTTTTCAACACTAACACAAGTGCGAAAAGTGTTTTTTCAACACTATCACAAGTGCAAAAAGTGTTTTTTCCACACCAATACAAGTGCAAAAGTGGTTTCCTGCACCAACACAAGTGCGAAAAGTGGTTTTTCAACACTAACACAAGTGCAAAAAGTGGTTTTTCAACACTAACACAAGTGCGAAAAGTGGTTTTTCAATACTATCACAAGTGCAAAAAGTGTTTTTTCCACACTAATACAAGTGCAAAAGTGGTTTCCTGCACCAACACAAGTGCGAAAAGTGGTTTTTCAACACTAACACAAGTGCGAAAAGTGGTTTTTCAACACTATCACAAGTGCAAAAAGTGTTTTTTCCACACTAATACAAGTACAAAAGTGGTTTCCTGCACCAACACAAGTGCAAAAAGTGGTTTTTCAACACTAACACAAGTGCGAAAAGTGGTTTTTCAACACTAACACAAGTGCGAAAAGTGTTTTTTCCACACTAATACAAGTGCAAAAGTGGTTTCCTGCACCAACACAAGTGCGAAAAGTGGTTTTTCAACACTAACACAAGTGCGAAAAGTGGTTTTTCAACACTAACACAAGTGCGAAAAGTGTTTTTTCCACACTAATACAAGTGCAAAAGTGGTTTCCTGCACCAACACAAGTGCGAAAAGTGGTTTTTCAACACTAACACAAGTGCGAAAAGTGGTTTTCAACACTAACACAAGTGCGAAAAGTGGTTTTCCACACTAATACAAGTGCAAAAGTGGTTTCCTGCACCAACACAAGTGCGAAAAGTGGTTTTTCAACACTAACACAAGTGCGAAAAGTGGTTTTTCAACACTATCACAAGTGCCAAAAGTGTTTTTTCCACACCAATACAAGTGCAAAAGTGGTTTCCTGCACCAACACAAGTGCGAAAAGTGGTTTTTCAACACTAACACAAGTGCAAAAAGTGGTTTTTCAACACTAACACAAGTGCGAAAAGTGGTTTTTCAACACTATCACAAGTGCAAAAAGTGTTTTTTCCACACTAATACAAGTGCAAAAGTGGTTTCCTGCACCAACACAAGTGCGAAAAGTGGTTTTTCAACACTAACACAAGTGCGAAAAGTGGTTTTTCAACACTATCACAAGTGCAAAAAGTGGTTTTTCCACACTAATACAAGTGCAAAAGTGGTTTCCTGCACCAACACAAGTGCGAAAAGTGTTTTTTCCACACTAATACAAGTGCAAAAGTGGTTTCCTGCACCAACACAAGTGCGAAAAGTGGTTTTTCAACACTAACACAAGTGCGAAAAGTGGTTTTTCAACACTAACACAAGTGCGAAAAGTGTTTTTCCACACGAATACAAGTGCAAAAGTGGTTTCCTGTACCAACACAAGTGCGAAAAGTGTTTTTTCAACACTAACACAAGTGCGAAAAGTGGTTTTTCAACACTAACACAAGTGCGAAAAGTGGTTTTTCAACACTAACACAAGTGCGAAAAGTGGTTTTTCCACACTAATACAAGTGCAAAAGTGGTTTCCTGCACCAACACAAGTGCGAAAAGTGGTTTTTCAACACGAACACAAGTGCAAAAAGTGGTTTTTCAACACTATCACAAGTCTAAAAAGTGTTTTTTCCACACTAATACAAGTGCAAAAGTGGTTTCCTGCACCAACACAAGTGCGAAAAGTGGTTTTTCAACACTAACACAAGTGCGAAAAGTGGTTTTTCAACACTAACACAAGTGCAAAAAGTGTTTTTTCCACACTAATACAAGTGCAAAAGTGGTTTCCTGCACCAACACAAATGCGAAAAGTGGTTTTTCAACACTAACACAAGTGCGAAATGTGGTTTTTCAACACTAACACAAGTGCGAAAAGTGTTTTTTCCACACTAATACAAGTGCAAAAGTGGTTTCCTGCACCAACACAAGTGCGAAAAGTGGTTTTTCAACACTAACACAAGTGCGAAAAGTGGTTTTTCAACACTAACACAAGTGCGAAAAGTGGTTTTTCAACACTAACACAAGTGCGAAAAGTGGTTTTTCCACACTAATACAAGTGCAAAAGTGGTTTCCTGCACCAACACAAGTGCGAAAAGTGGTTTTTCAACACTAACACAAGTGCGAAAAGTGTTTTTTCCACACCAATACAAGTGCAAAAGTGGTTTCCTGCACCAACACAAGTGCGAAAAGTGGTTTTTCAACACTAACACAAGTGCAAAAAGTGTTTTTTCAACACTAACACAAGTGCGAAAAGTGGTTTTTCAACACTAACACAAGTGCGAAAAGTGGTTTTTCAACACTAAAACAAGTGCGAAAAGTGGTTTTTCCACAGTAATGCAAGTGCAAAAGTGGTTTCCTGCACCAACAAGTGCGAAAAGTGGTTTTTCAACACTAACACAAGTGCGAAAAGTGGTTTTTCAACACTACCACAAGTGCAAAAAGTGTTTTTTCCACACCAATACAAGTGCAAAAGTGGTTTCCTGCACCAACACAAGTGCGAAAAGTGGTTTTCAACACTAACACAAGTGCGAAAAGTGTTTTTTCCACACTAATACAAGTGCAAAAGTGGTTTCCTGCACCAACACAAGTGCGAAAAGTGTTTTTTCCACACTAATACAAGTGCAAAAGTGGTTTCCTGCACCAACACAAGTGCGAAAAGTGGTTTTTCAACACTAACACAAGTGCGAAAAGTGGTTTTTCAACACTAACACAAGTGCAAAAAGTGTTTTTCCACACTAATACAAGTGCAAAAGTGGTTTCCTGCACCAACACAAGTGCGAAAAGTGTTTTTTCAACACTAACACAAGTGCGAAAAGTGGTTTTTCAACACTAACACAAGTGCGAAAAGTGGTTTTTCAACACTAACACAAGTGCGAAAAGTGGTTTTTCCACACTAATACAAGTGCAAAAGTGGTTTCCTGCACCAACACAAGTGCGAAAAGTGGTTTTTCAACACTAACACAAGTGCAAAAAGTGGTTTTTCAACACTATCACAAGTCCAAAAAGTGTTTTTTCCACACTAATACAAGTGCAAAAGTGGTTTCCTGCACCAACACAAGTGCGAAAAGTGGTTTTTCAACACTAACACAAGTGCGAAAAGTGGTTTTTCAACACTAACACAAGTGCGAAAAGTGTTTTTTCCACACTAATACAAGTGCAAAAGTGGTTTCCTGCACCAACACAAGTGCGAAAAGTGGTTTTTCAACACTAACACAAGTGCGAAATGTGGTTTTTCAACACTAACACAAGTGCGAAAAGTGTTTTTTCCACACTAATACAAGTGCAAAAGTGGTTTCCTGCACCAACACAAGTGCGAAAAGTGGGTTTTCAACACTAACACAAGTGCGAAAAGTGGTTTTTCAACACTAACACAAGTGCGAAAAGTGATTTTTCAACACTAACACAAGTGCGAAAAGTGGTTTTTCCACACTAATACAAGTGCAAAAGTGGTTTCCTGCACCAACACAAGTGCGAAAAGTGGTTTTTCAACACTAACACAAGTGCGAAAAGTGGTTTTTCAACACTATCACAAGTGCAAAAAGTGTTTTTTCCACACCAATACAAGTGCAAAAGTGGTTTCCTGCACCAACACAAGTGCGAAAAGTGGTTTTTCAACACTAACACAAGTGCAAAAAGTGTTTTTTCAACACTAACACAAGTGCGAAAAGTGGTTTTTCAACACTAACACAAGTGCGAAAAGTGGTTTTTCAACACTAAAACAAGTGCGAAAAGTGGTTTTTCCACAGTAATGCAAGTGCAAAAGTGGTTTCCTGCACCAACAAGTGCGAAAAGTGGTTTTTCAACACTAACACAAGTGCGAAAAGTGGTTTTTCCACAGTAATGCAAGTGCAAAAGTGGTTTCCTGCACCAACAAGTGCGAAAAGTGGTTTTTCAACACTAACACAAGTGTGAAAAGTGGTTTTTCAACACTATCACAAGTGCAAAAAGTGTTTTTCCACACCAATACAAGTGCAAAAGTGGTTTCCTGCACCAACACAAGTGCGAAAAGTGGTTTTTCAACACTAACACAAGTGCAAAAAGTGGTTTTTCAACACTAACACAAGTGCGAAAAGTGGTTTTTCAATACTATCACAAGTGCAAAAAGTGTTTTTTCCACACTAATACAAGTGCAAAAGTGGTTTCCTGCACCAACACAAGTGCGAAAAGTGGTTTTTCAACACTAACACAAGTGCGAAAAGTGGTTTTTCAACACTAACACAAGTGCGAAAAGTGGTTTTTCCACACTAATACAAGTGCGAAAAGTGGTTTTTCCACACTAATACAAGTGCAAAGGTGGTTTCCTGTACCAACACAAGTGCAAAAAGTGGTTTTTCAACACTAACACAAGTGCGAAAAGTGGTTTTTCAACACTATCACAAGTACAAAAAGTGTTTTTTCCACACTAATACAAGTGCAAAAGTGGTTTCCTGCACCAACACAAGTGCGAAAAGTGTTTTTTCAACACTAACACAAGTGCGAAAAGTGGTTTTTAAACACTAATACAAGTGCAAAAGTGGTTTCCTGCACCAACACAAGTGCGAAAAGTGTTTTTTCAACACAAACACAAGTGCGAAAAGTGGTTTTCAACACTATCACAAGTGCAAAAAGTGGTTTTTCCACACTAATACAAGTGCAAAAGTGGTTTCCTGCACCAACACAAGTGCGAAAAGTGGTTTTTCAACACTAACACAAGTGCGAAAAGTGGTTTTTCAACACTAACACAAGTGCGAAAAGTGGTTTTTCCACACTAATACAAGTGCAAAAGTGGTTTCCTGCACCAACACAAGTGCGAAAAGTGGTTTTTCAACACTAACACAAGTGCAAAAAGTGGTTTTTCAACACTATCACAAGTCCAAAAAGTGTTTTTTCCACACTAATACAAGTGCAAAAGTGGTTTCCTGCACCAACACAAGTGCGAAAAGTGGTTTTTCAACACTAACACAAGTGCGAAAAGTGGTTTTTCAACACTAACACAAGTGCGAAAAGTGTTTTTTCCACACTAATACAAGTGCAAAAGTGGTTTCCTGCACCAACACAAGTGCGAAAAGTGGTTTTTCAACACTAACACAAGTGCGAAATGTGGTTTTTCAACACTAACACAAGTGCGAAAAGTGTTTTTTCCACACTAATACAAGTGCAAAAGTGGTTTCCTGCACCAACACAAGTGCGAAAAGTGGGTTTTCAACACTAACACAAGTGCGAAAAGTGGTTTTTCAACACTAACACAAGTGCGAAAAGTGATTTTTCAACACTAACACAAGTGCGAAAAGTGGTTTTTCCACACTAATACAAGTGCAAAAGTGGTTTCCTGCACCAACACAAGTGCGAAAAGTGGTTTTTCAACACTAACACAAGTGCGAAAAGTGGTTTTTCAACACTATCACAAGTGCAAAAAGTGTTTTTTCCACACCAATACAAGTGCAAAAGTGGTTTCCTGCACCAACACAAGTGCGAAAAGTGGTTTTTCAACACTAACACAAGTGCAAAAAGTGTTTTTTCAACACTAACACAAGTGCGAAAAGTGGTTTTTCAACACTAACACAAGTGCGAAAAGTGGTTTTTCAACACTAAAACAAGTGCGAAAAGTGGTTTTTCCACAGTAATGCAAGTGCAAAAGTGGTTTCCTGCACCAACAAGTGCGAAAAGTGGTTTTTCAACACTAACACAAGTGCGAAAAGTGGTTTTTCCACAGTAATGCAAGTGCAAAAGTGGTTTCCTGCACCAACAAGTGCGAAAAGTGGTTTTTCAACACTAACACAAGTGTGAAAAGTGGTTTTTCAACACTATCACAAGTGCAAAAAGTGTTTTTTCCACACCAATACAAGTGCAAAAGTGGTTTCCTGCACCAACACAAGTGCGAAAAGTGGTTTTTCAACACTAACACAAGTGCAAAAAGTGGTTTTTCAACACTAACACAAGTGCGAAAAGTGGTTTTTCAATACTATCACAAGTGCAAAAAGTGTTTTTTCCACACTAATACAAGTGCAAAAGTGGTTTCCTGCACCAACACAAGTGCGAAAAGTGGTTTTTCAACACTAACACAAGTGCGAAAAGTGGTTTTTCCACACTAATACAAGTGCGAAAAGTGGTTTTTCCACACTAATACAAGTGCAAAGGTGGTTTCCTGTACCAACACAAGTGCAAAAAGTGGTTTTTCAACACTAACACAAGTGCGAAAAGTGGTTTTTCAACACTATCACAAGTACAAAAAGTGTTTTTTCCACACTAATACAAGTGCAAAAGTGGTTTCCTGCACCAACACAAGTGCGAAAAGTGGTTTTTCAACACTAACACAAGTGCGAAAAGTGGTTTTTCAACACTAATACAAGTGCAAAAGTGGTTTCCTGCACCAACACAAGTGCGAAAAGTGGTTTTTCAACACAAACACAAGTGCGAAAAGTGGTTTTCAACACTATCACAAGTGCAAAAAGTGGTTTTTCCACACTAATACAAGTGCAAAAGTGGTTTCCTGCACCAACACAAGTGCGAAAAGTGGTTTTTCAACACTAACACAAGTGCGAAAAGTGGTTTTTCAACACTAACACAAGTGCGAAAAGTGGTTTTTCAACACTAACACAAGTGCGAAAAGTGTTTTTTCCACACTAATACAAGTGCAAAAGTGGTTTCCTGCACCAACACAAGTGCGAAAAGTGGTTTTTCAACACCGACACAAGTGCGAAAAGTGGTTTTTCCACACTAATACAAGTGCAAAAGTGGTTTTTCGAACACTATCACAAGTGCAAAAAGTGTTTTTTCCACACTAATACAAGTGCAAAAGTGGTTTCCTGCACCAACACAAGTGTGAAAAGTGGTTTTTCAACACTAACACAAGTGCGAAAAGTGGTTTTTCAACACTAACACAAGTGCGAAAAGTGGTTTTTCCACACTAATACAAGTGCAAAAGTGGTTTCCTGTACCAACACAAGTGCGAAAAGTGGTTTTTCAACACTAACACAAGTGCGAAAAGTGGTTTTTCAACACTATCACAAGTGCAAAAAGTGTTTTTTCCACACTAATACAAGTGCAAAAGTGGTTTCCTGCACCAACACAAGTGCGAAAAGTGGTTTTTCAACACTAACACAAGTGCGAAAAGTGGTTGTTCAACACTAACACAAGTGCGAAAAGTGGTTTTTCCACACTAATACAAGTGCAAAAGTGGTTTCCTGCACCAACACAAGTGCGAAAAGTGGTTTTTCAACACTAACACAAGTGCGAAAAGTGGTTTTTCAACACTAACACAAGTGCGAAAAGTGTTTTTTCCACAATAATACAAGTGCAAAAGTGGTTTCCTGAACCAACACAAGTGCGGAAAGTGGTTTTTCAACACTAACACAAGTGCGAAAAGTGGTTTTTCAACACTAACACAAGTGCGAAAAGTGGTTTTTTCCACACTAATACAAGTGCAAAAGTGGTTTCCGGCACCAACACAAGTGCGAAAAGTGGTTTTTCAACACTAACACAAGTGCGAAAAGTGGTTTTTCAACACAATCACAAGTGCAAAAAGTGTTTTTTCCACACTAATACAAATACAAAAGTGGTTTCCTGCACCAACACAAGTGCGAAAAGTGGTTTTTCAACACTAACACTAGTGCGAAAAGTGGTTTTTCAACACTAACACAAGTGCGAAAAGTGTTTTTTCCACACTAATACATGTGCAAAAGTGGTTTCCTGCACCAACACAAGTGTGAAAAGTGGTTTTTCAACACTAACACAAGTGCGAAAAGTGGTTTTTCAACACTAACACAAGTGCGAAAAGTGGTTTTTCAACACTAACACAAGTGCGAAAAGTGTTTTTTCCACACTAATACAAGTGCAAAAGTGGTTTCCTGCACCAACACAAGTGCGAAAAGTGGTTTTTCAACACTAACACAAGTGCAAAAAGTGGTTTTTCAACACTATCACAAGTCCAAAAAGTGTTTTTCCACACGAATACAAGTGCAAAAGTGGTTTCCTGCACCAACACAAGTGCGAAAAGTGGTTTTTCAACACTAACACAAGTGCGAAAAGTGGTTTTTCAACACTAACACAAGTGCGAAAAGTGGTTTTTCCACACTAATACAAGTGCAAAAGTGGTTTCCTGCACCAACACAAGTGCGAAAAGTGGTTTTTCAACACTAACACAAGTGCGAAAAGTGGTTTTTCCTCACTAATACAAGTGCAAAAGTGGTTCCCTGCACCAACACAAGTGCGAAAAGTGGTTTTTCAACACTAACACAAGTGCGAAAAGTGGTTTTTCAACACTATCACAAGTGCAAAAAGTGTTTTTTCCACACTAATACAAGTACAAAAGTGGTTTCCTACACCAACACAAGTGCAAAAAGTGGTTTTTCAACACTAACACAAGTGCGAAAAGTGGTTTTTCAACACTAACACAAGTGCGAAAAGTGTTTTTTCCACACTAATACAAGTGCAAAAGTGGTTTCCTGCACCAACACAAGTACGAAAAGTGGTTTTTCAACACTAACACAAGTGCGAAAAGTGGTTTTTCAACACTAACACAAGTGCGAAAAGTGGTTTTTCCACACTAATACAAGTGCAAAAGTGGTTTCCTGCACCAACACAAGTGCGAAAAGTGGTTTTTCAACACTAACACAAGTGCAAAAAGTGTTTTTTCAACACTATCACAAATGCAAAAAGTGTTTTTTCCACACTAATACAAGTGCAAAAGTGGTTTCCTGCACCAACACAAGTGCGAAAAGTGGTTTTTCAACACTGACACAAGTGCGAAAAAGTGGTTTTTCAACACTGACACAAGTGCGAAAAGTGGTTTTTCAACACTAACACAAGTGCAAAAAGTGGTTTTTCAACACTAACACAAGTGCGAAAAGTGGTTTTTCAACACTATCACAAGTGCAAAAAGTGTTTTTTCCACACTAATACAAGTGCAAAAGTGGTTTCCTGCACCAACACAAGTGCGAAAAGTGGTTTTTCAACACTAACACAAGTGCGAAAAGTGGTTTTTCAACACTAACACAAGTGCGAAAAGTGGTTTTTCCACACTAATACAAGTGCAAAAGTGGTTTCCTGCACCAACACAGGTGCGAAAAGTGGTTTTTCAACACTAACACAAGTGCGAAAAGTGGTTTTTTTAACACTAACACAAGTGCGAAAAGTGGTTTTTCCACACTAATACAAGTGCAAAAGTGGTTTCCTGCACCAACACAAGTGCGAAAAGTGGTTTTTCAACACTAACACAAGTGCGAAAAGTGGTTTTTCAACACTATCACAAGTGCAAAAAGTGTTTTTTCCACACTAATACAAGTACAAAAGTGGTTTCCTGCACCAACACAAGTGCAAAAAGTGGTTTTTCAACACTAACACAAGTGCGAAAAGTGGTTTTTCAACACTAACACAAGTGCGAAAAGTGTTTTTTCCACACTAATACAAGTGCAAAAGTGGTTTCCTGCACCAACACAAGTGCGAAAAGTGGTTTTTCAACACTAACACAAGTGCGAAAAGTGTTTTTTCCACACTAATACAAGTGCAAAAGTGGTTTCCTGCACCAACACAAGTGCGAAAAGTGGTTTTTCAACACTAACACAAGTGCGAAAAGTGGTTTTCAACACTAACACAAGTGCGAAAAGTGGTTTTTCCACACTAATACAAGTGCAAAAGTGGTTTCCTGCACCAACACAAGTGCGAAAAGTGGTTTTTCAACACTAACACAAGTGCGAAAAGTGGTTTTTCAACACTATCACAAGTGCCAAAAGTGTTTTTTCCACACCAATACAAGTGCAAAAGTGGTTTCCTGCACCAACACAAGTGCGAAAAGTGGTTTTTCAACACTAACACAAGTGCAAAAAGTGGTTTTTCAACACTAACACAAGTGCGAAAAGTGGTTTTTCAACACTATCACAAGTGCAGAAAGTGTTTTTTCCACACTAATACAAGTGCAAAAGTGGTTTCCTGCACCAACACAAGTGCGAAAAGTGGTTTTTCAACACTAACACAAGTGCGAAAAGTGGTTTTTCAACACTATCACAAGTGCAAAAAGTGGTTTTTCCACACTAATACAAGTGCAAAAGTGGTTTCCTGCACCAACACAAGTGCGAAAAGTGTTTTTTCCACACTAATACAAGTGCAAAAGTGGTTTCCTGCACCAACACAAGTGCGAAAAGTGGTTTTTCAACACTAACACAAGTGCGAAAAGTGGTTTTTCAACACTAACACAAGTGCGAAAAGTGTTTTTCCACACTAATACAAGTGCAAAAGTGGTTTCCTGTACCAACACAAGTGCGAAAAGTGTTTTTTCAACACTAACACAAGTGCGAAAAGTGGTTTTTCAACACTAACACAAGTGCGAAAAGTGGTTTTTCAACACTAACACAAGTGCGAAAAGTGGTTTTTCCACACTAATAGAAGTGCAAAAGTGGTTTCCTGCACCAACACAAGTGCGAAAAGTGGTTTTTCAACACTAACACAAGTGCGAAAAGTGATTTTTCAACACTAACACAAGTGCGAAAAGTGGTTTTTCCACACTAATACAAGTGCAAAAGTGGTTTCCTGCACCAACACAAGTGCGAAAAGTGGTTTTTCAACACTAACACAAGTGCGAAAAGTGGTTTTTCAACACTATCACAAGTGCAAAAAGTGTTTTTTCCACACCAATACAAGTGCAAAAGTGGTTTCCTGCACCAACACAAGTGCGAAAAGTGGTTTTTCAACACTATCACAAGTGCAAAAAGTGGTTTTTCCACACTAATACAAGTGCAAAAGTGGTTTCCTGCACCAACACAAGTGCGAAAAGTGTTTTTTCCACACTAATACAAGTGCAAAAGTGGTTTCCTGCACCAACACAAGTGCGAAAAGTGGTTTTTCAACACTAACACAAGTGCGAAAAGTGGTTTTTCAACACTAACACAAGTGCGAAAAGTGGTTTTTCAACACTAACACAAGTGCGAAAAGTGGTTTTTCCACACTAATACAAGTGCAAAAGTGGTTTCCTGCACCAACACAAGTGCGAAAAGTGGTTTTTCAACACGAACACAAGTGCAAAAAGTGGTTTTTCAACACTATCACAAGTCTAAAAAGTGTTTTTTCCACACTAATACAAGTGCAAAAGTGGTTTCCTGCACCAACACAAGTGCGAAAAGTGGTTTTTCAACACTAACACAAGTGCGAAAAGTGGTTTTTCAACACTAACACAAGTGCAAAAAGTGTTTTTTCCACACTAATACAAGTGCAAAAGTGGTTTCCTGCACCAACACAAATGCGAAAAGTGGTTTTTCAACACTAACACAAGTGCGAAATGTGGTTTTTCAACACTAACACAAGTGCGAAAAGTGTTTTTTCCACACTAATACAAGTGCAAACGTGGTTTCCTGCACCAACACAAGTGCGAAAAGTGGTTTTTCAACACTAACACAAGTGCGAAAAGTGGTTTTTCAACACTAACACAAGTGCGAAAAGTGGTTTTTCAACACTAACACAAGTGCGAAAAGTGGTTTTTCCACACTAATACAAGTGCAAAAGTGGTTTCCTGCACCAACACAAGTGCGAAAAGTGGTTTTTCAACACTAACACAAGTGCGAAAAGTGTTTTTTCCACACCAATACAAGTGCAAAAGTGGTTTCCTGCACCAACACAAGTGCGAAAAGTGGTTTTTCAACACTAACACAAGTGCAAAAAGTGTTTTTTCAACACTAACACAAGTGCGAAAAGTGGTTTTTCAACACTAACACAAGTGCGAAAAGTGGTTTTTCAACACTAAAACAAGTGCGAAAAGTGGTTTTTCCACAGTAATGCAAGTGCAAAAGTGGTTTCCTGCACCAACAAGTGCGAAAAGTGGTTTTTCAACACTAACACAAGTGCGAAATGTGGTTTTTCAACACTATCACAAGTGCAAAAAGTGTTTTTTCCACACCAATACAAGTGCAAAAGTGGTTTCCTGCACCAACACAAGTGCGAAAAGTGGTTTTCAACACTAACACAAGTGCGAAAAGTGTTTTTTCCACACTAATACAAGTGCAAAAGTGGTTTCCTGCACCAACACAAGTGCGAAAAGTGTTTTTTCCACACTAATACAAGTGCAAAAGTGGTTTCCTGCACCAACACAAGTGCGAAAAGTGGTTTTTCAACACTAACACAAGTGCGAAAAGTGGTTTTTCAACACTAACACAAGTGCAAAAAGTGTTTTTCCACACTAATACAAGTGCAAAAGTGGTTTCCTGCACCAACACAAGTGCGAAAAGTGTTTTTTCAACACTAACACAAGTGCGAAAAGTGGTTTTTCAACACTAACACAAGTGCGAAAAGTGGTTTTTCAACACTAACACAAGTGCGAAAAGTGGTTTTTCCACACTAATACAAGTGCAAAAGTGGTTTCCTGCACCAACACAAGTGCGAAAAGTGGT
Organism: Myxine glutinosa; assembly: GCF_964187855.1. Classification (NCBI taxonomy): domain Eukaryota; kingdom Metazoa; phylum Chordata; class Myxini; order Myxiniformes; family Myxinidae; genus Myxine; species Myxine glutinosa. The sequence goes on along the minus strand of NW_027618084.1, from coordinate 25,699 downwards.
TTTTCAACACTAACACAAGTGCAAAAAGTGGTTTTTCAACACTATCACAAGTCCAAAAAGTGTTTTTTCCACACTAATACAAGTGCAAAAGTGGTTTCCTGCACCAACACAAGTGCGAAAAGTGGTTTTTCAACACTAACACAAGTGCGAAAAGTGGTTTTTCAACACTAACACAAGTGCGAAAAGTGTTTTTTCCACACTAATACAAGTGCAAAAGTGGTTTCCTGCACCAACACAAGTGCGAAAAGTGGTTTTTCAACACTAACACAAGTGCGAAATGTGGTTTTTCAACACTAACACAAGTGCGAAAAGTGTTTTTTCCACACTAATACAAGTGCAAAAGTGGTTTCCTGCACCAACACAAATGCGAAAAGTGGGTTTTCAACACTAACACAAGTGCGAAAAGTGGTTTTTCAACACTAACACAAGTGCGAAAAGTGATTTTTCAACACTAACACAAGTGCGAAAAGTGGTTTTTCCACACTAATACAAGTGCAAAAGTGGTTTCCTGCACCAACACAAGTGCGAAAAGTGGTTTTTCAACACTAACACAAGTGCGAAAAGTGGTTTTTCAACACTATCACAAGTGCAAAAAGTGTTTTTTCCACACCAATACAAGTGCAAAAGTGGTTTCCTGCACCAACACAAGTGCGAAAAGTGGTTTTTCAACACTAACACAAGTGCAAAAAGTGTTTTTTCAACACTAACACAAGTGCGAAAAGTGGTTTTTCAACACTAACACAAGTGCGAAAAGTGGTTTTTCAACACTAAAACAAGTGCGAAAAGTGGTTTTTCCACAGTAATGCAAGTGCAAAAGTGGTTTCCTGCACCAACAAGTGCGAAAAGTGGTTTTTCAACACTAACACAAGTGCGAAAAGTGGTTTTTCCACAGTAATGCAAGTGCAAAAGTGGTTTCCTGCACCAACAAGTGCGAAAAGTGGTTTTTCAACACTAACACAAGTGTGAAAAGTGGTTTTTCAACACTATCACAAGTGCAAAAAGTGTTTTTCCACACCAATACAAGTGCAAAAGTGGTTTCCTGCACCAACACAAGTGCGAAAAGTGGTTTTTCAACACTAACACAAGTGCAAAAAGTGGTTTTTCAACACTAACACAAGTGCGAAAAGTGGTTTTTCAATACTATCACAAGTGCAAAAAGTGTTTTTTCCACACTAATACAAGTGCAAAAGTGGTTTCCTGCACCAACACAAGTGCGAAAAGTGGTTTTTCAACACTAACACAAGTGCGAAAAGTGGTTTTTCAACACTAACACAAGTGCAAAAAGTGTTTTTTCCACACCAATACAAGTGCAAAAGTGGTTTCCTGCACCAACACAAGTGCGAAAAGTGGTTTTTCAACACTAACACAAGTGCAAAAAGTGTTTTTTCAACACTAACACAAGTGCGAAAAGTGGTTTTTCAACACTAACACAAGTGCGAAAAGTGGTTTTTCAACACTAAAACAAGTGCGAAAAGTGGTTTTTCCACAGTAATGCAAGTGCAAAAGTGGTTTCCTGCACCAACAAGTGCGAAAAGTGGTTTTTCAACACTAACACAAGTGCGAAAAGTGGTTTTTCCACAGTAATGCAAGTGCAAAAGTGGTTTCCTGCACCAACAAGTGCGAAAAGTGGTTTTTCAACACTAACACAAGTGTGAAAAGTGGTTTTTCAACACTATCACAAGTGCAAAAAGTGTTTTTCCACACCAATACAAGTGCAAAAGTGGTTTCCTGCACCAACACAAGTGCGAAAAGTGGTTTTTCAACACTAACACAAGTGCAAAAAGTGGTTTTTCAACACTAACACAAGTGCGAAAAGTGGTTTTTCAATACTATCACAAGTGCAAAAAGTGTTTTTTCCACACTAATACAAGTGCAAAAGTGGTTTCCTGCACCAACACAAGTGCGAAAAGTGGTTTTTCAACACTAACACAAGTGCGAAAAGTGGTTTTTCAACACTAACACAAGTGCGAAAAGTGGTTTTTCCACACTAATACAAGTGCGAAAAGTGGTTTTTCCACACTAATACAAGTGCAAAGGTGGTTTCCTGTACCAACACAAGTGCAAAAAGTGGTTTCCTGCACCAACACAAGTGCGAAAAGTGTTTTTTCAACACTAACACAAGTGCGAAAAGTGGTTTTTCAACACTAACACAAGTGCGAAAAGTGGTTTTTCAACACTAACACAAGTGCGAAAAGTGGTTTTTCCACACTAATAGAAGTGCAAAAGTGGTTTCCTGCACCAACACAAGTGCGAAAAGTGGTTTTTCAACACTAACACAAGTGCGAAAAGTGATTTTTCAACACTAACACAAGTGCGAAAAGTGGTTTTTCCACACTAATACAAGTGCAAAAGTGGTTTCCTGCACCAACACAAGTGCGAAAAGTGGTTTTTCAACACTAACACAAGTGCGAAAAGTGGTTTTTCAACACTATCACAAGTGCAAAAAGTGTTTTTTCCACACCAATACAAGTGCAAAAGTGGTTTCCTGCACCAACACAAGTGCGAAAAGTGGTTTTTCAACACTATCACAAGTGCAAAAAGTGGTTTTTCCACACTAATACAAGTGCAAAAGTGGTTTCCTGCACCAACACAAGTGCGAAAAGTGTTTTTTCCACACTAATACAAGTGCAAAAGTGGTTTCCTGCACCAACACAAGTGCGAAAAGTGGTTTTTCAACACTAACACAAGTGCGAAAAGTGGTTTTTCAACACTAACACAAGTGCGAAAAGTGTTTTTCCACACTAATACAAGTGCAAAAGTGGTTTCCTGTACCAACACAAGTGCGAAAAGTGTTTTTTCAACACTAACACAAGTGCGAAAAGTGGTTTTTCAACACTAACACAAGTGCGAAAAGTGGTTTTTCAACACTAACACAAGTGCGAAAAGTGGTTTTTCCACACTAATACAAGTGCAAAAGTGGTTTCCTGCACCAACACAAGTGCGAAAAGTGGTTTTTCAACACGAACACAAGTGCAAAAAGTGGTTTTTCAACACTATCACAAGTCTAAAAAGTGTTTTTTCCACACTAATACAAGTGCAAAAGTGGTTTCCTGCACCAACACAAGTGCGAAAAGTGGTTTTTCAACACTAACACAAGTGCGAAAAGTGGTTTTTCAACACTAACACAAGTGCAAAAAGTGTTTTTTCCACACTAATACAAGTGCAAAAGTGGTTTCCTGCACCAACACAAATGCGAAAAGTGGTTTTTCAACACTAACACAAGTGCGAAATGTGGTTTTTCAACACTAACACAAGTGCGAAAAGTGTTTTTTCCACACTAATACAAGTGCAAAAGTCGTTTCCTGCACCAACACAAGTGCGAAAAGTGGTTTTTCAACACTAACACAAGTGCGAAAAGTGGTTTTTCAACACTAACACAAGTGCGAAAAGTGGTTTTTCAACACTAACACAAGTGCGAAAAGTGGTTTTTCCACACTAATACAAGTGCAAAAGTGGTTTCCTGCACCAACACAAGTACGAAAAGTGGTTTTTCAACACTAACACAAGTGCGAAAAGTGGTTTTTCAACACTAACACAAGTGCGAAAAGTGGTTTTTCCACACTAATACAAGTGCAAAAGTGGTTTCCTGCACCAACACAAGTGCGAAAAGTGGTTTTTCAACACTAACACAAGTGCAAAAAGTGTTTTTTCAACACTATCACAAATGCAAAAAGTGTTTTTTCCACACTAATACAAGTGCAAAAGTGGTTTCCTGCACCAACACAAGTGCGAAAAGTGGTTTTTCAACACTGACACAAGTGCGAAAAGTGGTTTTTCAACACTGACACAAGTGCGAAAAGTGGTTTTTCAACACTAACACAAGTGCAAAAAGTGGTTTTTCAACACTAACACAAGTGCGAAAAGTGGTTTTTCAACACTATCACAAGTGCAAAAAGTGTTTTTTCCACACTAATACAAGTGCAAAAGTGGTTTCCTGCACCAACACAAGTGCGAAAAGTGGTTTTTCAACACTAACACAAGTGCGAAAAGTGGTTTTTCAACACTAACACAAGTGCGAAAAGTGGTTTTTCCACACTAATACAAGTGCAAAAGTGGTTTCCTGCACCAACACAGGTGCGAAAAGTGGTTTTTCAACACTAACACAAGTGCGAAAAGTGGTTTTTTTAACACTAACACAAGTGCGAAAAGTGGTTTTTCCACACTAATACAAGTGCAAAAGTGGTTTCCTGCACCAACACAAGTGCGAAAAGTGGTTTTTCAACACTAACACAAGTGCGAAAAGTGGTTTTTCAACACTATCACAAGTGCAAAAAGTGTTTTTTCCACACTAATACAAGTACAAAAGTGGTTTCCTGCACCAACACAAGTGCAAAAAGTGGTTTTTCAACACTAACACAAGTGCGAAAAGTGGTTTTTCAACACTAACAGAAGTGCGAAAAGTGTTTTTTCCACACTAATACAAGTGCAAAAGTGGTTTCCTGCACCAACACAAGTGCGAAAAGTGGTTTTTCAACACTAACACAAGTGCGAAAAGTGGTTTTTCAACACTAACACAAGTGCGAAAAGTGTTTTTTCCACACTAATACAAGTGCAAAAGTGGTTTCCTGCACCAACACAAGTGCGAAAAGTGGTTTTTCAACACTAACACAAGTGCGAAAAGTGGTTTTCAACACTAACACAAGTGCGAAAAGTGGTTTTTCCACACTAATACAAGTGCAAAAGTGGTTTCCTGCACCAACACAAGTGCGAAAAGTGGTTTTTCAACACTAACACAAGTGCGAAAAGTGGTTTTTCAACACTATCACAAGTGCCAAAAGTGTTTTTTCCACACCAATACAAGTGCAAAAGTGGTTTCCTGCACCAACACAAGTGCGAAAAGTGGTTTTTCAACACTAACACAAGTGCAAAAAGTGGTTTTTCAACACTAACACAAGTGCGAAAAGTGGTTTTTCAACACTATCACAAGTGCAAAAAGTGTTTTTTCCACACTAATACAAGTGCAAAAGTGGTTTCCTGCACCAACACAAGTGCGAAAAGTGGTTTTTCAACACTAACACAAGTGCGAAAAGTGGTTTTTCAACACTATCACAAGTGCAAAAAGTGGTTTTTCCACACTAATACAAGTGCAAAAGTGGTTTCCTGCACCAACACAAGTGCGAAAAGTGTTTTTTCCACACTAATACAAGTGCAAAAGTGGTTTCCTGCACCAACACAAGTGCGAAAAGTGGTTTTTCAACACTAACACAAGTGCGAAAAGTGGTTTTTCAACACTAACACAAGTGCGAAAAGTGTTTTTCCACACTAATACAAGTGCAAAAGTGGTTTCCTGTACCAACACAAGTGCGAAAAGTGTTTTTTCAACACTAACACAAGTGCGAAAAGTGGTTTTTCAACACTAACACAAGTGCGAAAAGTGGTTTTTCAACACTAACACAAGTGCGAAAAGTGGTTTTTCCACACTAATAGAAGTGCAAAAGTGGTTTCCTGCACCAACACAAGTGCGAAAAGTGGTTTTTCAACACTAACACAAGTGCGAAAAGTGATTTTTCAACACTAACACAAGTGCGAAAAGTGGTTTTTCCACACTAATACAAGTGCAAAAGTGGTTTCCTGCACCAACACAAGTGCGAAAAGTGGTTTTTCAACACTAACACAAGTGCGAAAAGTGGTTTTTCAACACTATCACAAGTGCAAAAAGTGTTTTTTCCACACCAATACAAGTGCAAAAGTGGTTTCCTGCACCAACACAAGTGCGAAAAGTGGTTTTTCAACACTATCACAAGTGCAAAAAGTGGTTTTTCCACACTAATACAAGTGCAAAAGTGGTTTCCTGCACCAACACAAGTGCGAAAAGTGTTTTTTCCACACTAATACAAGTGCAAAAGTGGTTTCCTGCACCAACACAAGTGCGAAAAGTGGTTTTTCAACACTAACACAAGTGCGAAAAGTGGTTTTTCAACACTAACACAAGTGCGAAAAGTGTTTTTCCACACTAATACAAGTGCAAAAGTGGTTTCCTGTACCAACACAAGTGCGAAAAGTGTTTTTTCAACACTAACACAAGTGCGAAAAGTGGTTTTTCAACACTAACACAAGTGCGAAAAGTGGTTTTTCAACACTAACACAAGTGCGAAAAGTGGTTTTTCCACACTAATACAAGTGCAAAAGTGGTTTCCTGCACCAACACAAGTGCGAAAAGTGGTTTTTCAACACGAACACAAGTGCAAAAAGTGGTTTTTCAACACTATCACAAGTCTAAAAAGTGTTTTTTCCACACTAATACAAGTGCAAAAGTGGTTTCCTGCACCAACACAAGTGCGAAAAGTGGTTTTTCAACACTAACACAAGTGCGAAAAGTGGTTTTTCAACACTAACACAAGTGCAAAAAGTGTTTTTTCCACACTAATACAAGTGCAAAAGTGGTTTCCTGCACCAACACAAATGCGAAAAGTGGTTTTTCAACACTAACACAAGTGCGAAATGTGGTTTTTCAACACTAACACAAGTGCGAAAAGTGTTTTTTCCACACTAATACAAGTGCAAAAGTGGTTTCCTGCACCAACACAAGTGCGAAAAGTGGTTTTTCAACACTAACACAAGTGCGAAAAGTGGTTTTTCAACACTAACACAAGTGCGAAAAGTGGTTTTTCAACACTAACACAAGTGCGAAAAGTGGTTTTTCCACACTAATACAAGTGCAAAAGTGGTTTCCTGCACCAACACAAGTGCGAAAAGTGGTTTTTCAACACTAACACAAGTGCGAAAAGTGTTTTTTCCACACCAATACAAGTGCAAAAGTGGTTTCCTGCACCAACACAAGTGCGAAAAGTGGTTTTTCAACACTAACACAAGTGCAAAAAGTGTTTTTTCAACACTAACACAAGTGCGAAAAGTGGTTTTTCAACACTAACACAAGTGCGAAAAGTGATTTTTCAACACTAACACAAGTGCGAAAAGTGGTTTTTCCACACTAATACAAGTGCAAAAGTGGTTTCCTGCACCAACACAAGTGCGAAAAGTGGTTTTTCAACACTAACACAAGTGCGAAAAGTGGTTTTTCAACACTATCACAAGTGCAAAAAGTGTTTTTTCCACACCAATACAAGTGCAAAAGTGGTTTCCTGCACCAACACAAGTGCGAAAAGTGGTTTTTCAACACTATCACAAGTGCAAAAAGTGGTTTTTCCACACTAATACAAGTGCAAAAGTGGTTTCCTGCACCAACACAAGTGCGAAAAGTGTTTTTTCCACACTAATACAAGTGCAAAAGTGGTTTCCTGCACCAACACAAGTGCGAAAAGTGGTTTTTCAACACTAACACAAGTGCGAAAAGTGGTTTTTCAACACTAACACAAGTGCGAAAAGTGTTTTTCCACACTAATACAAGTGCAAAAGTGGTTTCCTGTACCAACACAAGTGCGAAAAGTGTTTTTTCAACACTAACACAAGTGCGAAAAGTGGTTTTTCAACACTAACACAAGTGCGAAAAGTGGTTTTTCAACACTAACACAAGTGCGAAAAGTGGTTTTTCCACACTAATACAAGTGCAAAAGTGGTTTCCTGCACCAACACAAGTGCGAAAAGTGGTTTTTCAACACGAACACAAGTGCAAAAAGTGGTTTTTCAACACTATCACAAGTCTAAAAAGTGTTTTTTCCACACTAATACAAGTGCAAAAGTGGTTTCCTGCACCAACACAAGTGCGAAAAGTGGTTTTTCAACACTAACACAAGTGCGAAAAGTGGTTTTTCAACACTAACACAAGTGCAAAAAGTGTTTTTTCCACACTAATACAAGTGCAAAAGTGGTTTCCTGCACCAACACAAATGCGAAAAGTGGTTTTTCAACACTAACACAAGTGCGAAATGTGGTTTTTCAACACTAACACAAGTGCGAAAAGTGTTTTTTCCACACTAATACAAGTGCAAAAGTGGTTTCCTGCACCAACACAAGTGCGAAAAGTGGTTTTTCAACACTAACACAAGTGCGAAAAGTGGTTTTTCAACACTAACACAAGTGCGAAAAGTGGTTTTTCAACACTAACACAAGTGCGAAAAGTGGTTTTTCCACACTAATACAAGTGCAAAAGTGGTTTCCTGCACCAACACAAGTGCGAAAAGTGGTTTTTCAACACTAACACAAGTGCGAAAAGTGTTTTTTCCACACCAATACAAGTGCAAAAGTGGTTTCCTGCACCAACACAAGTGCGAAAAGTGGTTTTTCAACACTAACACAAGTGCAAAAAGTGTTTTTTCAACACTAACACAAGTGCGAAAAGTGGTTTTTCAACACTAACACAAGTGCGAAAAGTGGTTTTTCAACACTAAAACAAGTGCGAAAAGTGGTTTTTCCACAGTAATGCAAGTGCAAAAGTGGTTTCCTGCACCAACAAGTGCGAAAAGTGGTTTTTCAACACTAACACAAGTGCGAAATGTGGTTTTTCAACACTATCACAAGTGCAAAAAGTGTTTTTTCCACACCAATACAAGTGCAAAAGTGGTTTCCTGCACCAACACAAGTGCGAAAAGTGGTTTTCAACACTAACACAAGTGCGAAAAGTGTTTTTTCCACACTAATACAAGTGCAAAAGTGGTTTCCTGCACCAACACAAGTGCGAAAAGTGTTTTTTCCACACTAATACAAGTGCAAAAGTGGTTTCCTGCACCAACACAAGTGCGAAAAGTGGTTTTTCAACACTAACACAAGTGCGAAAAGTGGTTTTTCAACACTAACACAAGTGCAAAAAGTGTTTTTCCACACTAATACAAGTGCAAAAGTGGTTTCCTGCACCAACACAAGTGCGAAAAGTGTTTTTTCAACACTAACACAAGTGCGAAAAGTGGTTTTTCAACACTAACACAAGTGCGAAAAGTGGTTTTTCAACACTAACACAAGTGCGAAAAGTGGTTTTTCCACACTAATACAAGTGCAAAAGTGGTTTCCTGCACCAACACAAGTGCGAAAAGTGGTTTTTCAACACTAACACAAGTGCAAAAAGTGGTTTTTCAACACTATCACAAGTCCAAAAAGTGTTTTTTCCACACTAATACAAGTGCAAAAGTGGTTTCCTGCACCAACACAAGTGCGAAAAGTGGTTTTTCAACACTAACACAAGTGCGAAAAGTGGTTTTTCAACACTAACACAAGTGCGAAAAGTGTTTTTTCCACACTAATACAAGTGCAAAAGTGGTTTCCTGCACCAACACAAGTGCGAAAAGTGGTTTTTCAACACTAACACAAGTGCGAAATGTGGTTTTTCAACACTAACACAAGTGCGAAAAGTGTTTTTTCCACACTAATACAAGTGCAAAAGTGGTTTCCTGCACCAACACAAATGCGAAAAGTGGGTTTTCAACACTAACACAAGTGCGAAAAGTGGTTTTTCAACACTAACACAAGTGCGAAAAGTGATTTTTCAACACTAACACAAGTGCGAAAAGTGGTTTTTCCACACTAATACAAGTGCAAAAGTGGTTTCCTGCACCAACACAAGTGCGAAAAGTGGTTTTTCAACACTAACACAAGTGCGAAAAGTGGTTTTTCAACACTATCACAAGTGCAAAAAGTGTTTTTTCCACACCAATACAAGTGCAAAAGTGGTTTCCTGCACCAACACAAGTGCGAAAACTGGTTTTTCAACACTAACACAAGTGCAAAAAGTGTTTTTTCAACACTAACACAAGTGCGAAAAGTGGTTTTTCAACACTAACACAAGTGCGAAAAGTGGTTTTTCAACACTAAAACAAGTGTGAAAAGTGGTTTTTCCACAGTAATGCAAGTGCAAAAGTGGTTTCCTGCACCAACAAGTGCGAAAAGTGGTTTTTCAACACTAACACAAGTGCGAAAAGTGGTTTTTCCACAGTAATGCAAGTGCAAAAGTGGTTTCCTGCACCAACAAGTGCGAAAAGTGGTTTTTCAACACTAACACAAGTGTGAAAAGTGGTTTTTCAACACTATCACAAGTGCAAAAAGTGTTTTTCCACACCAATACAAGTGCAAAAGTGGTTTCCTGCACCAACACAAGTGCGAAAAGTGGTTTTTCAACACTAACACAAGTGCAAAAAGTGGTTTTTCAACACTAACACAAGTGCGAAAAGTGGTTTTTCAATACTATCACAAGTGCAAAAAGTGTTTTTTCCACACTAATACAAGTGCAAAAGTGGTTTCCTGCACCAACACAAGTGCGAAAAGTGGTTTTTCAACACTAACACAAGTGCGAAAAGTGGTTTTTCAACACTAACACAAGTGCGAAAAGTGGTTTTTCCACACTAATACAAGTGCGAAAAGTGGTTTTTCCACACTAATACAAGTGCAAAGGTGGTTTCCTGTACCAACACAAGTGCAAAAAGTGGTTTCCTGCACCAACACAAGTGCGAAAAGTGTTTTTTCAACACTAACACAAGTGCGAAAAGTGGTTTTTCAACACTAACACAAGTGCGAAAAGTGGTTTTTCAACACTAACACAAGTGCGAAAAGTGGTTTTTCCACACTAATAGAAGTGCAAAAGTGGTTTCCTGCACCAACACAAGTGCGAAAAGTGGTTTTTCAACACTAACACAAGTGCGAAAAGTGATTTTTCAACACTAACACAAGTGCGAAAAGTGGTTTTTCCACACTAATACAAGTGCAAAAGTGGTTTCCTGCACCAACACAAGTGCGAAAAGTGGTTTTTCAACACTAACACAAGTGCGAAAAGTGGTTTTTCAACACTATCACAAGTGCAAAAAGTGTTTTTTCCACACCAATACAAGTGCAAAAGTGGTTTCCTGCACCAACACAAGTGCGAAAAGTGGTTTTTCAACACTATCACAAGTGCAAAAAGTGGTTTTTCCACACTAATACAAGTGCAAAAGTGGTTTCCTGCACCAACACAAGTGCGAAAAGTGTTTTTTCCACACTAATACAAGTGCAAAAGTGGTTTCCTGCACCAACACAAGTGCGAAAAGTGGTTTTTCAACACTAACACAAGTGCGAAAAGTGGTTTTTCAACACTAACACAAGTGCGAAAAGTGTTTTTCCACACTAATACAAGTGCAAAAGTGGTTTCCTGTACCAACACAAGTGCGAAAAGTGTTTTTTCAACACTAACACAAGTGCGAAAAGTGGTTTTTCAACACTAACACAAGTGCGAAAAGTGGTTTTTCAACACTAACACAAGTGCGAAAAGTGGTTTTTCCACACTAATACAAGTGCAAAAGTGGTTTCCTGCACCAACACAAGTGCGAAAAGTGGTTTTTCAACACGAACACAAGTGCAAAAAGTGGTTTTTCAACACTATCACAAGTCTAAAAAGTGTTTTTTCCACACTAATACAAGTGCAAAAGTGGTTTCCTGCACCAACACAAGTGCGAAAAGTGGTTTTTCAACACTAACACAAGTGCGAAAAGTGGTTTTTCAACACTAACACAAGTGCAAAAAGTGTTTTTTCCACACTAATACAAGTGCAAAAGTGGTTTCCTGCACCAACACAAATGCGAAAAGTGGTTTTTCAACACTAACACAAGTGCGAAATGTGGTTTTTCAACACTAACACAAGTGCGAAAAGTGTTTTTTCCACACTAATACAAGTGCAAAAGTGGTTTCCTGCACCAACACAAGTGCGAAAAGTGGTTTTTCAACACTAACACAAGTGCGAAAAGTGGTTTTTCAACACTAACACAAGTGCGAAAAGTGGTTTTTCAACACTAACACAAGTGCGAAAAGTGGTTTTTCCACACTAATACAAGTGCAAAAGTGGTTTCCTGCACCAACACAAGTGCGAAAAGTGGTTTTTCAACACTAACACAAGTGCGAAAAGTGTTTTTTCCACACCAATACAAGTGCAAAAGTGGTTTCCTGCACCAACACAAGTGCGAAAAGTGGTTTTTCAACACTAACACAAGTGCAAAAAGTGTTTTTTCAACACTAACACAAGTGCGAAAAGTGGTTTTTCAACACTAACACAAGTGCGAAAAGTGGTTTTTCAACACTAAAACAAGTGCGAAAAGTGGTTTTTCCACAGTAATGCAAGTGCAAAAGTGGTTTCCTGCACCAACAAGTGCGAAAAGTGGTTTTTCAACACTAACACAAGTGCGAAAAGTGGTTTTTCAACACTATCACAAGTGCAAAAAGTGTTTTTTCCACACCAATACAAGTGCAAAAGTGGTTTCCTGCACCAACACAAGTGCGAAAAGTGGTTTTCAACACTAACACAAGTGCGAAAAGTGTTTTTTCCACACTAATACAAGTGCAAAAGTGGTTTCCTGCACCAACACAAGTGCGAAAAGTGTTTTTTCCACACTAATACAAGTGCAAAAGTGGTTTCCTGCACCAACACAAGTGCGAAAAGTGGTTTTTCAACACTAACACAAGTGCGAAAAGTGGTTTTTCAACACTAACACAAGTGCAAAAAGTGTTTTTCCACACTAATACAAGTGCAAAAGTGGTTTCCTGCACCAACACAAGTGCGAAAAGTGTTTTTTCAACACTAACACAAGTGCGAAAAGTGGTTTTTCAACACTAACACAAGTGCGAAAAGTGGTTTTTCAACACTAACACAAGTGCGAAAAGTGGTTTTTCCACACTAATACAAGTGCAAAAGTGGTTTCCTGCACCAACACAAGTGCGAAAAGTGGTTTTTCAACACTAACACAAGTGCAAAAAGTGGTTTTTCAACACTATCACAAGTCCAAAAAGTGTTTTTTCCACACTAATACAAGTGCAAAAGTGGTTTCCTGCACCAACACAAGTGCGAAAAGTGGTTTTTCAACACTAACACAAGTGCGAAAAGTGGTTTTTCAACACAATCACAAGTGCAAAAAGTGGTTTTTCCACACTAATACAAGTGCAAAAGTGGTTTCCTGCACCAACACAAGTGCGAAAAGTGTTTTTTCCACACTAATACAAGTGCAAAAGTGGTTTCCTGCACCAACACAAGTGCGAAAAGTGGTTTTTCAACACTAACACAAGTGCGAAAAGTGGTTTTTCAACACTAACACAAGTGCGAAAAGTGTTTTTCCACACTAATACAAGTGCAAAAGTGGTTTCCTGTACCAACACAAGTGCGAAAAGTGTTTTTTCAACACTAACACAAGTGCGAAAAGTGGTTTTTCAACACTAACACAAGTGCGAAAAGTGGTTTTTCAACACTAACACAAGTGCGAAAAGTGGTTTTTCCACACTAATACAAGTGCAAAAGTGGTTTCCTGCACCAACACAAGTGCGAAAAGTGGTTTTTCAACACGAACACAAGTGCAAAAAGTGGTTTTTCAACACTATCACAAGTCTAAAAAGTGTTTTTTCCACACTAATACAAGTGCAAAAGTGGTTTCCTGCACCAACACAAGTGCGAAAAGTGGTTTTTCAACACTAACACAAGTGCGAAAAGTGGTTTTTCAACACTAACACAAGTGCAAAAAGTGTTTTTTCCACACTAATACAAGTGCAAAAGTGGTTTCCTGCACCAACACAAATGCGAAAAGTGGTTTTTCAACACTAACACAAGTGCGAAATGTGGTTTTTCAACACTAACACAAGTGCGAAAAGTGTTTTTTCCACACTAATACAAGTGCAAAAGTGGTTTCCTGCACCAACACAAGTGCGAAAAGTGGTTTTTCAACACTAACACAAGTGCGAAAAGTGGTTTTTCAACACTAACACAAGTGCGAAAAGTGGTTTTTCAACACTAACACAAGTGCGAAAAGTGGTTTTTCCACACTAATACAAGTGCAAAAGTGGTTTCCTGCACCAACACAAGTGCGAAAAGTGGTTTTTCAACACTAACACAAGTGCGAAAAGTGTTTTTTCCACACCAATACAAGTGCAAAAGTGGTTTCCTGCACCAACACAAGTGCGAAAAGTGGTTTTTCAACACTAACACAAGTGCAAAAAGTGTTTTTTCAACACTAACACAAGTGCGAAAAGTGGTTTTTCAACACTAACACAAGTGCGAAAAGTGGTTTTTCAACACTAAAACAAGTGCGAAAAGTGGTTTTTCCACAGTAATGCAAGTGCAAAAGTGGTTTCCTGCACCAACAAGTGCGAAAAGTGGTTTTTCAACACTAACACAAGTGCGAAAAGTGGTTTTTCAACACTATCACAAGTGCAAAAAGTGTTTTTTCCACACCAATACAAGTGCAAAAGTGGTTTCCTGCACCAACACAAGTGCGAAAAGTGGTTTTCAACACTAACACAAGTGCGAAAAGTGTTTTTTCCACACTAATACAAGTGCAAAAGTGGTTTCCTGCACCAACACAAGTGCGAAAAGTGTTTTTTCCACACTAATACAAGTGCAAAAGTGGTTTCCTGCACCAACACAAGTGCGAAAAGTGGTTTTTCAACACTAACACAAGTGCGAAAAGTGGTTTTTCAACACTAACACAAGTGCAAAAAGTGTTTTTCCACACTAATACAAGTGCAAAAGTGGTTTCCTGCACCAACACAAGTGCGAAAAGTGTTTTTTCAACACTAACACAAGTGCGAAAAGTGGTTTTTCAACACTAACACAAGTGCGAAAAGTGGTTTTTCAACACTAACACAAGTGCGAAAAGTGGTTTTTCCACACTAATACAAGTGCAAAAGTGGTTTCCTGCACCAACACAAGTGCGAAAAGTGGTTTTTCAACACTAACACAAGTGCAAAAAGTGGTTTTTCAACACTATCACAAGTCCAAAAAGTGTTTTTTCCACACTAATACAAGTGCAAAAGTGGTTTCCTGCACCAACACAAGTGCGAAAAGTGGTTTTTCAACACTAACACAAGTGCGAAAAGTGGTTTTTCAACACTAACACAAGTGCGAAAAGTGTTTTTTCCACACTAATACAAGTGCAAAAGTGGTTTCCTGCACCAACACAAGTGCGAAAAGTGGTTTTTCAACACTAACACAAGTGCGAAATGTGGTTTTTCAACACTAACACAAGTGCGAAAAGTGTTTTTTCCACACTAATACAAGTGCAAAAGTGGTTTCCTGCACCAACACAAATGCGAAAAGTGGGTTTTCAACACTAACACAAGTGCGAAAAGTGGTTTTTCAACACTAACACAAGTGCGAAAAGTGATTTTTCAACACTAACACAAGTGCGAAAAGTGGTTTTTCCACACTAATACAAGTGCAAAAGTGGTTTCCTGCACCAACACAAGTGCGAAAAGTGGTTTTTCAACACTAACACAAGTGCGAAAAGTGGTTTTTCAACACTATCACAAGTGCAAAAAGTGTTTTTTCCACACCAATACAAGTGCAAAAGTGGTTTCCTGCACCAACACAAGTGCGAAAAGTGGTTTTTCAACACTAACACAAGTGCAAAAAGTGTTTTTTCAACACTAACACAAGTGCGAAAAGTGGTTTTTCAACACTAACACAAGTGCGAAAAGTGGTTTTTCAACACTAAAACAAGTGCGAAAAGTGGTTTTTCCACAGTAATGCAAGTGCAAAAGTGGTTTCCTGCACCAACAAGTGCGAAAAGTGGTTTTTCAACACTAACACAAGTGCGAAAAGTGGTTTTTCCACAGTAATGCAAGTGCAAAAGTGGTTTCCTGCACCAACAAGTGCGAAAAGTGGTTTTTCAACACTAACACAAGTGTGAAAAGTGGTTTTTCAACACTATCACAAGTGCAAAAAGTGTTTTTCCACACCAATACAAGTGCAAAAGTGGTTTCCTGCACCAACACAAGTGCGAAAAGTGGTTTTTCAACACTAACACAAGTGCAAAAAGTGGTTTTTCAACACTAACACAAGTGCGAAAAGTGGTTTTTCAATACTATCACAAGTGCAAAAAGTGTTTTTTCCACACTAATACAAGTGCAAAAGTGGTTTCCTGCACCAACACAAGTGCGAAAAGTGGTTTTTCAACACTAACACAAGTGCGAAAAGTGGTTTTTCAACACTAACACAAGTGCGAAAAGTGGTTTTTCCACACTAATACAAGTGCGAAAAGTGGTTTTTCCACACTAATACAAGTGCAAAGGTGGTTTCCTGTACCAACACAAGTGCAAAAAGTGGTTTTTCAACACTAACACAAGTGCGAAAAGTGGTTTTTCAACACTATCACAAGTACAAAAAGTGTTTTTTCCACACTAATACAAGTGCAAAAGTGGTTTCCTGCACCAACACAAGTGCGAAAAGTGGTTTTTCAACACTAACACAAGTGCGAAAAGTGGTTTTTCAACACTAATACAAGTGCAAAAGTGGTTTCCTGCACCAACACAAGTGCGAAAAGTGGTTTTTCAACACAAACACAAGTGCGAAAAGTGGTTTTCAACACTATCACAAGTGCAAAAAGTGGTTTTTCCACACTAATACAAGTGCAAAAGTGGTTTCCTGCACCAACACAAGTGCGAAAAGTGGTTTTTCAACACTAACACAAGTGCGAAAAGTGGTTTTTCAACACTAACACAAGTGCGAAAAGTGGTTTTTCCACACTAATACAAGTGCAAAAGTGGTTTCCTGCACCAACACAAGTGCGAAAAGTGGTTTTTCAACACTAACACAAGTGCAAAAAGTGGTTTTTCAACACTATCACAAGTCCAAAAAGTGTTTTTTCCACACTAATACAAGTGCAAAAGTGGTTTCCTGCACCAACACAAGTGCGAAAAGTGGTTTTTCAACACTAACACAAGTGCGAAAAGTGGTTTTTCAACACTAACACAAGTGCGAAAAGTGTTTTTTCCACACTAATACAAGTGCAAAAGTGGTTTCCTGCACCAACACAAGTGCGAAAAGTGGTTTTTCAACACTAACACAAGTGCGAAATGTGGTTTTTCAACACTAACACAAGTGCGAAAAGTGTTTTTTCCACACTAATACAAGTGCAAAAGTGGTTTCCTGCACCAACACAAGTGCGAAAAGTGGGTTTTCAACACTAACACAAGTGCGAAAAGTGGTTTTTCAACACTAACACAAGTGCGAAAAGTGATTTTTCAACACTAACACAAGTGCGAAAAGTGGTTTTTCCACACTAATACAAGTGCAAAAGTGGTTTCCTGCACCAACACAAGTGCGAAAAGTGGTTTTTCAACACTAACACAAGTGCGAAAAGTGGTTTTTCAACACTATCACAAGTGCAAAAAGTGTTTTTTCCACACCAATACAAGTGCAAAAGTGGTTTC
Source organism: Myxine glutinosa (assembly GCF_964187855.1). Lineage (NCBI taxonomy): Eukaryota > Metazoa > Chordata > Myxini > Myxiniformes > Myxinidae > Myxine > Myxine glutinosa. The sequence goes on along the minus strand of NW_027618084.1, from coordinate 8,656 downwards.
CTGCACCAACACAAGTGCGAAAAGTGGTTTTTCAACACTAACACAAGTGCGAAAAGTGGTTTTTCCACAGTAATGCAAGTGCAAAAGTGGTTTCCTGCACCAACAAGTGCGAAAAGTGGTTTTTCAACACTAACACAAGTGCGAAAAGTGGTTTTTCCACAGTAATGCAAGTGCAAAAGTGGTTTCCTGCACCAACAAGTGCGAAAAGTGGTTTTTCAACACTAACACAAGTGTGAAAAGTGGTTTTTCAACACTATCACAAGTGCAAAAAGTGTTTTTTCCACACCAATACAAGTGCAAAAGTGGTTTCCTGCACCAACACAAGTGCGAAAAGTGGTTTTTCAACACTAACACAAGTGCAAAAAGTGGTTTTTCAACACTAACACAAGTGCGAAAAGTGGTTTTTCAATACTATCACAAGTGCAAAAAGTGTTTTTTCCACACTAATACAAGTGCAAAAGTGGTTTTTCAACACTAACACAAGTGCGAAAAGTGGTTTTTCAACACTAACACAAGTGCGAAAAGTGGTTTTTCCACACTAATACAAGTGCGAAAAGTGGTTTTTCCACACTAATACAAGTGCAAAGGTGGTTTCCTGCACCAACACAAGTGCGAAAAGTGGTTTTTCAACACTAACACAAGTGCGAAAAGTGGTTTTTCAACACTAACACAAGTGCGAAAAGTGGTTTTTCCACACTAATACAAGTGCAAAAGTGGTTTCCTGCACCAACACAAGTGCGAAAAGTGGTTTTTCAACACTAACACAAGTGCAAAAAGTGGTTTTTCAACACTATCACAAGTCCAAAAAGTGTTTTTTCCACACTAATACAAGTGCAAAAGTGGTTTCCTGCACCAACACAAGTGCGAAAAGTGGTTTTTCAACACTAACACAAGTGCGAAAAGTGGTTTTTCAACACTAACACAAGTGCGAAAAGTGTTTTTTCCACACTAATACAAGTGCAAAAGTGGTTTCCTGCACCAACACAAGTGCGAAAAGTGGTTTTTCAACACTAACACAAGTGCGAAATGTGGTTTTTCAACACTAACACAAGTGCGAAAAGTGTTTTTTCCACACTAATACAAGTGCAAAAGTGGTTTCCTGCACCAACACAAGTGCGAAAAGTGGGTTTTCAACACTAACACAAGTGCGAAAAGTGGTTTTTCAACACTAACACAAGTGCGAAAAGTGATTTTTCAACACTAACACAAGTGCGAAAAGTGGTTTTTCCACACTAATACAAGTGCAAAAGTGGTTTCCTGCACCAACACAAGTGCGAAAAGTGGTTTTTCAACACTAACACAAGTGCGAAAAGTGGTTTTTCAACACTATCACAAGTGCAAAAAGTGTTTTTTCCACACCAATACAAGTGCAAAAGTGGTTTCCTGCACCAACACAAGTGCGAAAAGTGGTTTTTCAACACTAACACAAGTGCAAAAAGTGTTTTTTCAACACTAACACAAGTGCGAAAAGTGGTTTTTCAACACTAACACAAGTGCGAAAAGTGGTTTTTCAACACTAAAACAAGTGCGAAAAGTGGTTTTTCCACAGTAATGCAAGTGCAAAAGTGGTTTCCTGCACCAACAAGTGCGAAAAGTGGTTTTTCAACACTAACACAAGTGCGAAAAGTGGTTTTTCCACAGTAATGCAAGTGCAAAAGTGGTTTCCTGCACCAACAAGTGCGAAAAGTGGTTTTTCAACACTAACACAAGTGTGAAAAGTGGTTTTTCAACACTATCACAAGTGCAAAAAGTGTTTTTTCCACACCAATACAAGTGCAAAAGTGGTTTCCTGCAACAACACAAGTGCGAAAAGTGGTTTTTCAACACTAACACAAGTGCAAAAAGTGGTTTTTCAACACTAACACAAGTGCGAAAAGTGGTTTTTCAATACTATCACAAGTGCAAAAAGTGTTTTTTCCACACTAATACAAGTGCAAAAGTGGTTTCCTTCACCAACACAAGTGCGAAAAGTGGTTTTTCAACACTAACACAAGTGCGAAAAGTGGTTTTTCAACACTAACACAAGTGCGAAAAGTGGTTTTTCCACACTAATACAAGTGCGAAAAGTGGTTTTTCCACACTAATACAAGTGCAAAGGTGGTTTCCTGTACCAACACAAGTGCAAAAAGTGGTTTTTCAACACTAACACAAGTGCGAAAAGTGGTTTTTCAACACTATCACAAGTACAAAAAGTGTTTTTTCCACACTAATACAAGTGCAAAAGTGGTTTCCTGCACCAACACAAGTGCGAAAAGTGGTTTTTCAACACTAACACAAGTGCGAAAAGTGGTTTTTCAACACTAATACAAGTGCAAAAGTGGTTTCCTGCACCAACACAAGTGCGAAAAGTGGTTTTTCAACACAAACACAAGTGCGAAAAGTGGTTTTCAACACTATCACAAGTGCAAAAAGTGGTTTTTCCACACTAATACAAGTGCAAAAGTGGTTTCCTGCACCAACACAAGTGCGAAAAGTGGTTTTTCAACACTAACACAAGTGCGAAAAGTGGTTTTTCAACACTAACACAAGTGCGAAAAGTGGTTTTTCAACACTAACACAAGTGCGAAAAGTGTTTTTTCCACACTAATACAAGTGCAAAAGTGGTTTCCTGCACCAACACAAGTGCGAAAAGTGGTTTTTCAACACCGACACAAGTGCGAAAAGTGGTTTTTCCACACTAATACAAGTGCAAAAGTGGTTTTTCGAACACTATCACAAGTGCAAAAAGTGTTTTTTCCACACTAATACAAGTGCAAAAGTGGTTTCCTGCACCAACACAAGTGTGAAAAGTGGTTTTTCAACACTAACACAAGTGCGAAAAGTGGTTTTTCAACACTAACACAAGTGCGAAAAGTGGTTTTTCCACACTAATACAAGTGCAAAAGTGGTTTCCTGTACCAACACAAGTGCGAAAAGTGGTTTTTCAACACTAACACAAGTGCGAAAAGTGGTTTTTCAACACTATCACAAGTGCAAAAAGTGTTTTTTCCACACTAATACAAGTGCAAAAGTGGTTTCCTGCACCAACACAAGTGCGAAAAGTGGTTTTTCAACACTAACACAAGTGCGAAAAGTGGTTGTTCAACACTAACACAAGTGCGAAAAGTGGTTTTTCCACACTAATACAAGTGCAAAAGTGGTTTCCTGCACCAACACAAGTGCGAAAAGTGGTTTTTCAACACTAACACAAGTGCGAAAAGTGGTTTTTCAACACTATCACAAGTGCAAAAACTGTTTTTTCCACACTAATACAAGTGCAAAAGTGGTTTCCTGCACCAACACAAGTGCGAAAAGTGGTTTTTCAACACTAACACAAGCGCGAAAAGTGGTTTTTCAACACTAACACAAGTGCGAAAAGTGTTTTTTCCACAATAATACAAGTGCAAAAGTGGTTTCCTGAACCAACACAAGTGCGGAAAGTGGTTTTTCAACACTAACACAAGTGCGAAAAGTGGTTTTTCAACACTAACACAAGTGCGAAAAGTGGTTTTTTCCACACTAATACAAGTGCAAAAGTGGTTTCCGGCACCAACACAAGTGCGAAAAGTGGTTTTTCAACACTAACACAAGTGCGAAAAGTGGTTTTTCAACACAATCACAAGTGCAAAAAGTGTTTTTTCCACACTAATACAAGTACAAAAGTGGTTTCCTGCACCAACACAAGTGCGAAAAGTGGTTTTTCAACACTAACACTAGTGCGAAAAGTGGTTTTTCAACACTAACACAAGTGCGAAAAGTGTTTTTTCCACACTAATACATGTGCAAAAGTGGTTTCCTGCACCAACACAAGTGTGAAAAGTGGTTTTTCAACACTAACACAAGTGCGAAAAGTGGTTTTTCAACACTAACACAAGTGCGAAAAGTGTTTTTCAACACTAACACAAGTGCGAAAAGTGTTTTTTCCACACTAATACAAGTGCAAAAGTGGTTTCCTGCACCAACACAAGTGCGAAAAGTGGTTTTTCAACACTAACACAAGTGCAAAAAGTGGTTTTTCAACACTATCACAAGTCCAAAAAGTGTTTTTCCACACGAATACAAGTGCAAAAGTGGTTTCCTGCACCAACACAAGTGCGAAAAGTGGTTTTTCAACACTAACACAAGTGCGAAAAGTGGTTTTTCAACACTAACACAAGTGCGAAAAGTGGTTTTTCCACACTAATACAAGTGCAAAAGTGGTTTCCTGCACCAACACAAGTGCGAAAAGTGGTTTTTCAACACTAACACAAGTGCGAAAAGTGGTTTTTCCTCACTAATACAAGTGCAAAAGTGGTTCCCTGCACCAACACAAGTGCGAAAAGTGGTTTTTCAACACTAACACAAGTGCGAAAAGTGGTTTTTCAACACTATCACAAGTGCAAAAAGTGTTTTTTCCACACTAATACAAGTACAAAAGTGGTTTCCTACACCAACACAAGTGCAAAAAGTGGTTTTTCAACACTAACACAAGTGCGAAAAGTGGTTTTTCAACACTAACACAAGTGCGAAAAGTGTTTTTTCCACACTAATACAAGTGCAAAAGTGGTTTCCTGCACCAACACAAGTACGAAAAGTGGTTTTTCAACACTAACACAAGTGCGAAAAGTGGTTTTTCAACACTAACACAAGTGCGAAAAGTGGTTTTTCCACACTAATACAAGTGCAAAAGTGGTTTCCTGCACCAACACAAGTGCGAAAAGTGGTTTTTCAACACTAACACAAGTGCAAAAAGTGTTTTTTCAACACTATCACAAATGCAAAAAGTGTTTTTTCCACACTAATACAAGTGCAAAAGTGTTTTCCTGCACCAACACAAGTGCGAAAAGTGGTTTTTCAACACTGACACAAGTGCGAAAGTGGTTTTTCAACACTGACACAAGTGCGAAAAGTGGTTTTTCAACACTAACACAAGTGCAAAAAGTGGTTTTTCAACACTAATCACAAGTGCGAAAAGTGGTTTTTCAACACTATCACAAGTGCAAAAGTGTTTTTTCCACACTAATACAAGTGCCAAAGTGTGGTTTCCTGCACCAACACAAGTGCGAAAAGTGGTTTTTCAACACTAACACAAGTGCGAAAAGTGGTTTTTCAACACTAACACAAGTGCGAAAAGTGGTTTTTCCACACTAATACAAGTGCAAAAGTGGTTTCCTGCACCAACACAGGTGCGAAAAGTGGTTTTTCAACACTAACACAAGTGCGAAAAGTGGTTTTTTTAACACTAACACAAGTGCGAAAAGTGGTTTTTCCACACTAATACAAGTGCAAAAGTGGTTTCCTGCACCAACACAAGTGCGAAAAGTGGTTTTTCAACACTAACACAAGTGCGAAAAGTGGTTTTTCAACACTATCACAAGTGCAAAAAGTGTTTTTTCCACACTAATACAAGTAAGTGGTTTCCTGCACCAACACAAGTGCAAAAAGTGGTTTTTCAACACTAACACAAGTGCGAAAAGTGGTTTTTCAACACTAACACAAGTGCGAAAAGTGTTTTTTCCACACTAATACAAGTGCAAAAGTGGTTTCCTGCACCAACACAAGTGCGAAAAGTGGTTTTTCAACACTAACACAAGTGCGAAAAGTGGTTTTTCAACACTAACACAAGTGCGAAAAGTGTTTTTTCCACACTAATACAAGTGCAAAAGTGGTTTCCTGCACCAACACAAGTGCGAAAAGTGGTTTTTCAACACTAACACAAGTGCGAAAAGTGGTTTTCAACACTAACACAAGTGCGAAAAGTGGTTTTTTCCACACTAATACAAGTGCAAAAGTGGTTTCCTGCACCAACACAAGTGCGAAAAGTGGTTTTTCAACACTAACACAAGTGCGAAAAGTGGTTTTTCAACACTATCACAAGTGCCAAAAGTGTTTTTTCCACACCAATACAAGTGCAAAAGTGGTTTCCTGCACCAACACAAGTGCGAAAAGTGGTTTTCAACACTAACACAAGTGCAAAAAGTGGTTTTCAACACTAACACAAGTGCGAAAAGTGGTTTTTCAACACTATCACAAGTGCAAAAAGTGTTTTTTTCCACACTAATACAAAGTGCAAAAGTGGTTTCCTGCACCAACACAAGTGCGAAAAGTGGTTTTTCAACACTAACACAATGTGCGAAAAGTGTTTTTCAACACTATCACAAGTGCAAAAAGTGGTTTTTCCACACTAATACAAGTGCAAAAAGTGGTTTCCTGCACCAACACAAGTGCGAAAAGTGTTTTTTCCACACTAATACAAGTGCAAAAGTGGTTTCCTGCACCAACACAAGTGCGAAAAGTGGTTTTTCAACACTAACACAAGTGCGAAAAGTGGTTTTTCAACACTAACACAAGTGCGAAAAGTGTTTGTTCCACACTGAATACAAGTGCAAAAGTGGTTTCCTGTACCAACACAAGTGCGAAAAGTGTTTTTTCAACACTAACACAAGTGCGAAAAGTGGTTTGTCAACACTAACACAAGTGCGAAAAGTGGTGTTTTTCAACACTAACACAAGTGCGAAAAGTGGTTTTTCCACACTAATAGAAGTGCAAAAGTGGTTTCCTGCACCAACACAAGTGCGAAAAGTGGTTTTTTCAACACGAACACAAGTGCAAAAAGTGGTTTTTCAACACTATCACAAGTCTAAAAAGTGTTTTTTCCACACTAATACAAGTGCAAAAGTGGTTTCCTGCACCAACACAAGTGCGAAAAGTGGTTTTTCAACACTAACACAAGTGCGAAAAGTGGTTTTTCAACACTAACACAAGTGCAAAAAGTGTTTTTTCCACACTAATACAAGTGCAAAAGTGGTTTCCTGCACCAACACAAGTGCGAAAAGTGGTTTTTCAACACTAACACAAGTGCGAAATGTGGTTTTTCAACACTAACACAAGTGGCGAAAAGTGTTTTTTCCACACTAATTACAAGTGCAAAAGTGGTTTCCTGCACCAACACAAGTGCGAAAAGTGGTTTTTCAACACTAACACAAGTGCGAAAAGTGGTTTTTCAACACTAACACAAGTGCGAAAAGTGGTTTTCAACACTAACACAAGTGCGAAAAGTGGTTTTTCCACACTAATACAAGTGCAAAAGTGGTTTCCTGCACAACACAAGTGCGAAAAGTGGTTTTTCAACACTAACACAAGTGCGAAAAGTGGTTTTTCAACACTATCACAAGTGCAAAAAGTGTTTTTCCACACCAATAACAAGTGCAAAAGTGGTTTCCTGCACCAACACAAGTGCGAAAAGTGGTTTTTCAACACTAACACAAGTGCAAAAAGTGTTTTTTTCAACACTAACACAAGTGCGAAAAGTGGTTTTTCAACACTAACACAAGTGCGAAAAGTGGTTGTTCAACACTAAAACAAGTGCGAAAAGTGGTTTTTCCACAGGTAATGCAAGTGCAAAAGTGGTTTCCTGCACCAACAAGTGCGAAAAGTGGTGTTTTCAACACTAACACAAGTGCGAAAAGTGGTTTTTCAACACTATCACAAGTGCAAAAAGTGTTTTTTTCCACACCAATACAAGTGCAAAAGTGGTTTCCCTGCATCAACACAAGTGCGGAAAAGTGGTTTTTCAACACTAACACAAGTGCAAAAAGTGGTTTTTCAACACTAACACAAGTGCGAAAAGTGGTTTTTCAATACTATCACAAGTGCAAAAAGTGTTTTTTCCACACTAATACAAGTGCAAAAGTGGTTTCCTGCACCAACACAAGTGCGAAAAGTGGTTTTTTCAACACTAACACAAGTGCGAAAAGTGGTTTTTCAACACTAACACAAGTGCGAAAAGTAGTTTTTCAACACTAACACAAGTGCGAAAAGTGGTTTTCAACACTAACACAAGTGCGAAAAGTGTTTTTTCCACACTAATACAAGTGCAAAAGTGGTTTCCTGCACCAACACAAGTGCGAAAAGTGTTTTTTCCACACTAATACAAGTGCAAAAGTGGTTTCCTGCACCAATACAAGTGCGAAAAGTGGTTTTTCAACACTAACACAAGTGCGAAAAGTGGTTTTCAACACTAACACAAGTGCAAAAAGTGGTTTTTCAACACTATCACAAGTCCTAAAAGTGTTTTTTCCACACTAATACAAGTGCAAAAGTGGTTTCCTGCACCAACACAAGTGCGAAAAGTGGTTTTTCAACACTAACACAAGTGCGAAAAGTGTTTTTCAACACTAACACAAGTGCGAAAAGTGTTTTTTCCACACTAATACAAGTGCAAAAGTGGTGTTTCCTGCACCAACACAAGTGCGAAAAAGTGGTTTTCAACACTAACACAAGTGCGAAATGTGGTTTTTCAACACTAACACAAGTGCGAAAAGTGTTTTTTCCACACTAATACAAGTGCAAAAGTGGTTTCCTGCACCAACACAAGTGCGAAAAGTGGGTTTTTCAACACTAACACAAGTGCGAAAAGTGGTTTTTCAACACTAACACAAGTGCGAAAAGTGGTTTTTCAACACTAACACAAGTGCGAAAAGTGGTTTTTCCACACTAATACAAGTGCAAAAGTGGTTTCCTGCACCAACACAAGTGCGAAAAGTGGTTTTTCAACACGAACACAAGTGCGAAAAGTGGTTTTTCAACACTATCACATTAGTGCAAAAAAGTGTTTTTTCCACACCAATACAAGTGCAAAGTGGTGTTCCTGCACCAACACAAGTGCGAAAAGTGGTTTTTCAACACTAACACAAGT